>NW_027648222.1:55000-57500 GCF_949987685.1 Ammodytes marinus
GTAAAGGTTATGGACTGGCCAAGCATGTCTCCAGACCTAAACCCTATTGAGCATCTTTGGGGCTTCTTAAAACGAGAGATGGAGGAGCACAAGGTCTCTAATATCCACCAGCTCCGTGATGTTGTCATGAATGGGTGGAAGAGGGTTCCAGTGACAACCTGTGAAGCTCTGGTGAACTCCATGCCCAAGAGGGTTAAGGTAGTGCTGGAAAATAATGGTGGCCACACAAAATATTGACACTTTGGGCCCAATTTGGACATTTTCACTCAGGGGTGTACTCACTTTTGTTGCCTTCAGTTTAGACATTAATGGCTGTGTGTCGAGTTATTTTGAGGCGACAATAAATTTACACAGTTATATAAGCTGTACACTGACTACTTTACATTGTATCAAAGTGTCATTTCTTCAGTGTTGTCCCATGGAAAGATATAATGAAATATTTGAAGAAATGTGAGGGGTCTACTCACTTTTGTGAGATACTGTATGTCCTAACCTAATCTCTTGTATATTTCTCCATAGGACCTCTCCAACACTAAGCCTGGTACCTCCTCAGCCCCCTTCACCATAAACGCCCACCAGAGTGAGATAGCGTGTGTGGCCCTGAACCAGCCGGGCAGCGTGGCAGCATCAGCCTCCAGGAAGGGAACGCTCATACGGCTCTTTGATACAACCACCAGGGACAAGCTGGTGGAGCTACGGAGAGGCACAGACCCTGCTACTCTTTACTGGTGAATACACAGACACACAGACAGACAGACAGACAGACAGACAGACAGACATACATACAGACACACAGACACACAGATAGAGAGACAGACAGACAGACAGACAGATAGACAGACAGACAGACAGACACAGGGACAAGCTGGTGGAGCTACGGAGAGGCACAGACCCTGCTACTCTGTACTGGTGAATACACAGACACACAGACAGATAGAGACACAGACAGACAGACAGACAGACAGACAGACACAGGGACAAGCTAGTGGAGCTACGGAGAGGCACAGACCCTGCTACTCTTTACTGGTGAATACACAGACACACACACAGACAGACAGACAGATAGAGACACAGACAGACAGACAGACAGACAGACAGACAGACAGACAGACAGACAGACAGACAGACAGACAGACAGACAGACAGACAGACAGAAATATTGTGTTATTTGGCTCAGAGAGCCCCAACTGCCTGCAGAAAAAGTAGACTTATGCCTTGTTGTTATGCTGCACAAAGTGCCCTTATTTTTCACTGAGCAACTGCCCCCAAAAATTTCTGTGCACGCCACTGGTTGGCGGTTCGATCCCCGCCCTGCCACCTGTGTCATGGTTGCTGTGTCCTTGGGCAAGACACTTCACCCACCTTGCCTCGTGTGAATGTCGATAGTTAGCCTGCTATCTTGGATATTTTAATGATGAGCCAATAACTATCAGCTTGAATCTGCCGCTACGAGTCACAAATGCGTTTTTTTTTTTCGCTCACAAAGACATAAATATGACTCTTGCAACAGATATCTGTGTCGAGAAGAAATTATTGGTGCAGATATGAAAACAGAGAAAACAATCATATATTTTTTTCAATTGCTTTTTTTCAGTTATTTTTAATCATAGAAAATGTATTGTTCAGAATCTCACATTGCTTCTCTCTCTCTCTCTCTCTCTCTCTCTCCCTCTCTCTCTCCCTCCCTCTCTCCCTCCCTCTCTCCCTCTCTCTCTCTCTCTCTTCCAGCATCAACTTCTCCCATGACTCGTCCTTCCTCTGTGCCTCCAGTGACAAAGGAACAGTTCACATCTTCGCTCTGAAAGACACCAAGCTCAACAGACGATCAGCGTAAGACATAACTTATACTTACGACGTCTATTATACTATAGCTGTCCTACGTAAGATTTTAGCACAAGAAATACATTATACTCAACCGTGAGAAAAACCTTATAGCCTACTCATGTGTCTTTTTCTCTTGCCTTCATTTAGCTAAGACAGGTAATTAAAGGTGCAGTGTGTAATATGACATCATCAAGAAAGTTCTACAAAGTTCTAGAATGCAACGCTCCCTGGGTAACCCCACCCCTTTAGAATAATAACAGAAGCTACAGTGGCCTTCAAGGACAAGAACAATTCTACATTTTAAACAATACACCTGATGACATTCCAACTATGACACTTTCAAAATGGCGGCACTAGGCTTTGGTCCAAGATATGCAGAAATATGGACATATATGAGAGCCTTTCTAAGGGAAAAAATAATAATTCAAAAAAAAATGTCAGCTATTATACACTAAATTAAATATACTTATGGGTATTATAATTACTTTCTACAAAATCTGCTAGGAAATAAAAACCAAAATTCTACACACTGCAGGTTTAAGAACACTTTCTTTTTACTATGTCGGCCTGGCAAGAGACACAAGACTTTATTTATTATATAAAGTATTTTAGCATCATCAAGTAGTGAGATTGTAGATGTCAACGCTCCCTTGCTAACCCCTCCCTTTGTGGAGAA
>NW_027648222.1:62500-75000 GCF_949987685.1 Ammodytes marinus
TAGTAAATTCTATGTACCGTCATTTTCGGACTATAAGCCACGCCTTTTTCCCCATTTTTCGACCCTGCGGCTTATATAACGGTGCGGCTAATAATAGAATAATAACACAGCACAGTATATGATCTGTAGCTAGTCTACTATTGCACTAAATAGTAAAACACTTGAATACGTTATGCAAATATGCAACTTGTTTGTTGAAATGTTAATAAATGGGAGCTTCCTCAGGCAGCCATCTCTGTCCTGACAATCCCCTCTGTGCACGAACTCTTACATATGGTAATTAAACATTATAACACCTGCGGCTTATAGTCCAGTGCGGCTTATAGTGCGGAAAATACGGTAGTATAAATGTGCAAAAATTTTAGAAATCGGTTCATCCTAGCCTGAGAAAAGGCAGAAATCGTGTGGAAGTAAATATGCTAACAAAGCTTTCGGAGTTTAGATCAAGCTTCAAAGCCGCAGTCCAAATCTCGCTTATCTGATTTTGAGAAGCTCAGAAATGTCCGAAAATGTTCAAATAATTTAGTCGAAAAAACTTTTATATACAATTTAGTAAAAATACACAAATAGGGGGCGCTCCGGTGGTGTAGTGGATAGAGTGCGTACCATATCGGCTCCGGCCTTCGTTGCAGTGGTCGCGGGTTCAAATCCGACCCGTGGAGCTTTACTGCAGGTCATCCCCCCCCCTCTCTCTCTCTCTCTCTCTCTCTCTCTCTCTCTCTCTCTCTGTCTCCCCATTTCAACTCTGTACTGTCTAATAAAGCTTGAAAATGCCCAAAAAATAATCTTACAAAATACACAAATTTTTCAAAACAAGTGTGACATAAGGAGACAACTGTATCCACTCTTCGAACTTTCTATAAAAGTTAATTTTCCACTCCGCTAAATATCACTGACGTTGCACTAAAGTAAAGATGAATTTAGCCCGTTAACACTGCACTGATTGCTCCATCGACTCTCACTGCATTACACACTGATTAGTGTAATTAGAAAATGCTTCAGTTTAAATGGCAAAGTTTGATTATGTTAAAGGTTAATTAATTAATCACATCTTATGGTTGATTTGAGACTATGATGAGAGAAGTACTGTTTGAGCCAAATTGCTGTTTTGGTTTGTTTTGTTTTGTTTATTTTAATTAATGATTTTTTATTTTATTTTTTATTTTATTTAACCTTTATTTCACCAGGAAGGTCCCATTGAGTTACAGTAACTCTTCTCACAGGGAGTCCTGGCCAAGACAGGCAGCAGAAAAGAAGTTGCAGAATTTGCACAAGGCCACACACACACACACACAAACAAAGTACACCACAATTGACACTATAATGCTAAAATTACTCTTCATAACAGGCTATATAAAAACAAGCTAATACATACAGAGGTGTGGCCTTGGTGTCTGCATAGGGTGGATAACATAAATACCTGGCAACCTGGGATCAGATTCAGGTGTGTAATGGGGAAGGCCACACAGGTTGCGTTCCGAATCGCATACTTTCTACTATATAGTATGGTAGAAAAAAGATTTAGGATGTCCCGATTCTTGTGGCCAGATTTAGGATGGTTAGAAGTACCCGGATGTTCTACTTCATGCGGCCAAGATTGTTAGTGTTGAAAACTGCATCCTATTTGGGCGATTCTGACCCACAATCCAGTGCGCACGTGAAGTGACGTCACATCGACGAAGCCTCCATATGAAAACAAACGGGGATGCGACGGATATAAAAGCAAGAGGCAAGATCAAGGCGCAATGTTATGATGAAATAAGAGAGAAAAGTATGTCCCAATAGTATGCCTACTGCATCCTAACTAGATTATTTTTATCGTCGGATGTAGTATGTAGAATAGAAAAAAGAAAGAGTATGCGATTCGGAACGCAACCACAGTTGTTGACCGTGCTCGTGCAAATGTTTGTATTGGAAAAAGTCTATTTTGTGTTTATCTGAAAAAACAATAACCTTTGGAACAGTTTGTTTTGTGTAGTCAATAAAAGGATTGACATATCCGACCATACGGCTTCTTCTGGACATTACATTGATTCACACACGCGTCAGACCTCCGTCTAACCCTAACCCCTCGGTGATGCTACGGGAAAAGCCATTACAAGTTGTTGTTTTTTTGTTTTTTTTAACCTTTATTTATACAGGTAAATCCCATTGAGACCGAAGACTCTTTTGCAAGGGAGACCTGTTCCCATTTACCATTCACACACACATTCATACACCGATAGCAGCAGGCTAACTATCGACATTCACACGAGGCAAGGTGGGTGAAGTGTCTTGCCCAAGGACACAACAACTATGACACAGGTGGCAGGGCGGGGATCGAACCTCCAACCCTTTGATCATCGGCCGACCCGCTCTACCAACTGAGACACAGTCGCACAAGTACATTTTAGATAATCAGACACAAAGTCGTTGGTATTTATTTACTTATTTGTATTTAGATGAGCGTTTTTAAAGGACAAAATGTTCAGGTTCTTGCATAAAAAGTTGAAAAAACACAAAGATTGCTGTTCAAGGGGGCGGGGGGCGCCTTTAGCTCAGTTGGTAGGGCGCCCCCCCTCCTCCCCCCCATGGGCCTCGGCCAGCAGCGGACCCGGGTTCGATTCCGGCCCGCGGTCGTTCTCTGCATGTCACTCCCCTCTCTGCCCCATTTCAACTCTGTCTCTACACTATCAATAAAGCATAAAAATATCTTTAAAAAAAAAACACAAAGATTGCTGTTCATTAATAAACACTGTTCCTAAACCTAACACATAGATAAATGAGCTGCTAATGGCAGGCCAAAAACAAACTTGAATTGAAACATCTTTTATCATCTGGTGCCCTCTTGTGGCGAGTCACGGTATTTCGTGTCCTGACTGTACAAAATATTATTACAGTTTATAGCAACAATCATTTTTGTTTTCTATGTTATCTAAGTCCGATTGGGGCGACTGTGTCTCAGGTGGTAGAGCGGGTCGGCCGATGATCAAAGGGTTGGAGGTTCGATCCCCGCCCTGCCACCTGTGTCATAGTTGTTGTGTCCTTGGGCAAGACACTTTACCCCCCCTTGCCTTGTGTGAATGTCGATAGTTAGCCTGTTATCAGTGTATGAATGTATGTGTGAATGGTAACGTGGGAAAGGAAAACAGGTCTCCCTTGTAAAAGAGTCTTCGGTCTCAATGGGATTTACCTGTAGGAATAAAGGTTAAAAAAAAAAAAAAGTCCAAACTGTATTGTCTTGTCCGAGGTTTGTAAATAAGTCAATAATTATTTTTTGTATTCTTTTTATTTTACTGTTTAAAACTAAACAAAATGTCTCCCATACATACACTCTCTCTCACCCTCTCTCTCTCTCTCTCTCTGTCTGTCTCTCCATCTCTCCCTCCATCTCTCTCTCTCTCCCTCCATCTCTCTCTCTGTCTCTCTCTCCCTCTCTCTCTGTCTCCCTCCACCTCTCTCTCTCTCTCTCTGTCTCCCTCCATCTATCTCTCCCTCTCTCTCTCACTGTATCCCTCCATCTCTCTTTCCCTCTCTCTCTCTCTGTCTCCCTCCATCTGTCTCTCCATCTCTCTCTCTGTTTCTCCATCTCTCCCCCCTCTCTCTCTCTCTCTCTCTCTCTCTGTCTCCCTCTCATTATTTCTCTCCCTCTCTCTCTCTCTCTCTCCCTCCATCTCTCTCTCTCTCTCTCTCTCTCTCCCAAACAACATTTCTCACATACAGACACTGTTGAAGCTGCCGGTTGCACACGGTCAAATATCCTTTTTAGATCAGTTAGAGTCACAGATAGATACAACACGTTTTTCTTTCTGAAGTATTGTCCGACATTTTAAAAATAATTCAAAAATTCCTGGAGATATCTATGGCGCTTAACTGTGAAACCTAGATACATTTTGAACCATAAACAATCAAAAACTTCAAACAAAAAACATATTCTTTAATAAGCAAAAAAAGATTGAGATACAATTATTATTATTATTACAGTTTACAGCAGCATTCATTTTTGTTTTCTATCTTAACTGTTTTAATTAGGCTATTGTCTCTTTCATTCAATTGATCTGAATGTTTTAAATTGGTGTGTGTGTGTGTGTGTGTGTGTGTGTAAACTTGTTATGTATTCTCATTGTATATTGTGTATCTGTACAAACTCGACGTCATTGTAAAAGAGGGTCACCCCTCAATTGATCTTTCGAGGTTAAATAAAGGAAAATGAATCTTATTTATCAGTCCAAACTGTCTTGTGTCTTGTCAGAGGCTTGTAAATAATTCAATAATCAATAGTCCGATCTGAAATCACAAGTCCAAAAACAGAAATCAGGTCAAAAACAAACTTGTATGGAGAAATATTTTATCACCTGGCGCCCTCTTGTGATCAGTTAGTGAATTAAATGTCCTGATTTTAATTTTGAATTTTATTTTACTGCTTAAAACAAAACAAATTATCTCTCACACACGATTCTGACCCACAATCCAGTGCGCACGTGAAGTGACGTCACATCGACGAAGCCTCCATATGAAAACAAACGGGGATGCGACGGATATAAAAGCAAGAGGCAAGATCAAGGCGCCATGTTATGATGAAATAAAAGAGTAAAAGTATGTCCCAATAGTATGCCTACTGCATCCTAACTAGATTCTTTTTATCGTCGGATGTAGTATGTAGAATAGAAAAAAGAAAGAGTATGAGATTCAGAACGCAACCAATGTCTTGTCCGAGGATTGAGAATAATCCCAACGTTATGACTGGTATGATTCTCTGGTTCTTCACTGCTGAACCGGAGGTCCAAACATCTGAATGGTCTCCAGAACCAGCAGGAGATTATCCATGAACGAGTTCACGGAGACTCGGAGGATTCTGGCTTCGTCTGCGATCCACCGCCTGAAAGACACACAAAGAAGAAAAGTACTTAGAAATAATCCAATATTTATTTTAAAAAATGTTGTGAACACGTTTGGTATTCACTTAGTAATAATAAATTCATTTAAATAATGGAAAAAAAAACTTTATGTATCATACAGCCGTAATATGAAACAGGAAATCACTTTTACAACATCAATTCAATTTATATACAGTATCTCACAAAAGTGAGTACACCCCTCACATTTCTTCACATTTTTCTTTATATCTTTCCATGGGACAACACTGAATAAATGACACTTTGATACAATATAAAGTAGTCAGTGTACAGCTTGTATAACAGTGTAAATTTACTGTCCCCTCAAAATAACTCGACACACAGCCATTAATGTCTAAACTGCTGGCAACAAAAGTGAGTACACCCCTTAGAAAAAAAATACAAATTGAGCCCAAAGTGTAAATATTTTGTGTGGCCACCATTATTTTCCAGCACTGCCTTAACCCTCTTGGGCATGTAGTTCACTAGAGCTTCACAGGTTGCAACTGGAACCCTCTTCCACCCATTTATGACAGCATCAAGGAGCTGGTGGATATTAAAGACCTTGCGCTCCTACACCTTCCGTTTGAGGATGCCCCAAAGATGCTCAATAGGGTTTAGGTCTAGAGACATGCTTGGCCAGGCCATAACCTTTACCCTCAGCTTTTTTAGCAAGCCACTGGTCGTTTTGGAGGTGTGTTTGGGGTCGTTATCATGTTACAATACCACCCTGCGGCCCGGTTTACGAAGGTTGAGTGCACATGGTCAGCGTCGTACACAGAGGTTGGCTTTGGAAAATAGACGTATGAGTGCTGCCAGCATTGCTGAAGGGCTTGAAGGGGTGGGGGGTCAACCTGTCAGTGCTCAGACCATACGCCGCACTCTGCATCATACTGGTCTGCATGGCTGTCATCCCAGAAGGAAGCCTATTCTAAAGATGATGCACAAGAAACCCCACAAAAAGTTTGCTGAAGACAAACAGACTACGGACATGGATTACTGCAACCATGTCCTGTGGTCTGATGAGACCAAAATACATTTATTTGGTTCAGATGGTGTTAAGAGTGTGGAGCGGCAACCAGGTGAGGAGTACAAAGACAAGTGTGTCTTGCCTAGAGTCAAGCATGGTGGTTGGAATGTCATGGTCTGGGGCTGCATGAGTGCTGCCAGCACTGGGGATCTACAGTTCATTGAATTCTAACATGTACTGTGACATACTGAAGCAGAGCATGATCCCCTCCCTTCATAAACTGGGCCGCAGGGCAGTACTGCAACATGATAACGACCCCAAACACCCCTCCGAACGACCACTGGCTTGCTAAAGAAGCTGAGGGTAAAGGTTATGGACTGGCCAAGCATGTCTCCAGTCTTAAACCCTATTGAGCATCTTTGGGGCATCCTAAAACGGGAGATGGAGGAGCGCAAGGACTCTAATATCCACCAGCTCCTTGATGTCGTCATGAATGGGTAGAAGAGGGTTCCAGTTGCAACCTGTGAAGCTCTAGTGAACTACATGCCCAAGAGGGTTAAGGTAGTGCTAGAAAATAATGATGGCAAAACAAAATATTGACACTTTGGGCCCAATTTGGAAATTTTTTCCTAGGGGTGTACTCACTTTTGTTGCCAGCAGTTTAGACATTAATGGCTGTGTGTCGAGTTATTTTGAGGGGACAGTAAATTTACACTGTTATACAAGCTGTACACTGACTACTTGACATTGTATCAAAGTGTCATTTATTCAGTGTTGTCGCATGGAAAGATATAATGAAATATTTGAAGAAATGTTAGGGGTGTACTCACTTTTGTGAGATACTGTATGTATTCTAAAATTGGAGCAACTAAAACCCAATATCCCCCCAGAATTTAATTAATTATTAAAAATAAAAATACAAAAAGTTAACATATGACGTTAACTAGAGACATGTATTAACACAGTAATGAGTGGGATAGTAGTATAGTAGTGTAGTATATTCCTCACTCACACACACTTAGACAATTACAGACAGACAGACAGACAGACAGACAGACAGACAGACAGACAGACAGACAGACAGACAGACAGACAGACAGACAGACAGACAGACAGACAGACAGACAGACAGACAGACAGACAGACAGACAGACAGACACACACACACACACACACACACACACACACACACACACACACACACACACACACACACACACACACACACACACACAAAGTAGTATATTGCCCTCACACAGATAGCGTGCTCCCTGCTAGCGTCAGCTCCTTGCTGATTCCTCCTTTGCGCGGCTCTCTGTCCGGGGAGAGAGACTGGAGAGCGATGGAAGCCTCGCGGGGAGAAGGGAACGGCACATCCAGAGCGCTACACACACACAGAGGGGTTAAGGAAAACTAGGGCTGTGTGTGTGTGTGTGTGTGTGTGTGTGTGTGTGTGTGTGTGTGTGTGTGTGTGTGTGTGTGTGTGTGTGTGTGTGTGTGTGTGTGTGTGTGTGTGTGTGTGTGTGTGTGTGTGTGTGTGTGTGTGTGTGTGTGAGTGAGAGAGGGAGTGTGTGTCTTGTTCTTGGCTACACACACAGGCGTCAAAGGTGCAGTGTGTAATATGACATCATCAAGAAAGTTCTACAAAGTTCTAGAATGCAACGCTCCCTGGGTAACCCCAACCCTTTAGAATAATAACAGAAGCTACAGTGGCCTTCAAGGACAAGAACAATTCTACATTATAAACAATGCACCTGATGACATTCCAACTATGACACTTTCAAGATGGCGGCACTAGGCCTTGGTCCAAAATATGCAGAAATATGGACATATATGAGACCCTTTCTAAGGGAAAAAATAATAAATAAAAAAAAAATGTCAGCTATTATGCACTAAATTAAATGTACTTATGGATATTATAATTACTTTCTACAAAATCTGCTAGGAAATAAAACCCCAAATTCTACACACTGCAGGTTTAAGGAAAACTAGGGGTGTGTTCCAATCCCCACACTATCTACTATTTAGCTACACACACAGGGGTTAAGGACACTATAATCATGTTATAATAAGAAAGCTATTAAAGCACGTCATCTATGCTCTCTGTAATAATTTTATAATATTGTATATTTTAACGTATTACTCTCCCCCTCACTCACTCACTCACTCCCTCTCTCTCTCACACACATACACACACACACTCTCTCTCTCTCTCTCTCTCTCTCTCACACACACACACCTAAATGTCCTTAAAAACTGATTATAAAATATAAATCCCCTTTGTTTATATTTAAGGATACAATTCCAGTTTTCTGGACTCGTGGTTCGTATCTCCCTCCGCGGTCGCCATCTTGTTTGTTATTGTTTTGCACTTCCGGATCCAACTCTTCTTCTCTTCAGTAACAAGGTAGAGGCAGTGATGACGCGGTGTCTCCCCCTCGTGGCGAAAACAGGTAATGATTGGTTTTATAGTCTTTTTACTGTTATTGAGTACTGTCCAAATATATATTCAACCCCGGAAAAGATTAAAGGCCTACTTCACCGGTTGGAATATGAAGGTGTATTGAACTCGGAGATCCTATGAAGTATAAGTGTGCAAACAAAATTGAAATCGGTTCATCCTAGCCTGAGAAAAGGCAGAAAGAGTGTTTTATGGTCTCACTGTCTAACCCTACATTTCTCTTTCTGTGATGTCACAGATTGTCTGGATTGTTCTTCAATCTTCATCTCTACATTACTTTATGAAAATGCTCTTTAATGACAATATTTTTATTGTGAATTTAGTAGATATGTTGTCAGTAGAGGCACTGAACATTTGGAGTGGTCTCTTCATTTTTTCCGGAGTAAATAAAAAAATAAAATAAGGCTTTTTTTTATGCTTTGGCAAGTTTGGAATAAGGAGATTTTATAATAAATAAATATGACAGTCTGTACATTACTGCTTTTACCGGAGGCTTTTAATTTGGTAATTTCACATTACCACAGAGGAAAATATTACATGTAATTTGTTCGGTTTAAGCAAAAAGAGACAGTTGTGGGGCGCTCTGGTGGTGTAGTGGATAGAGGGTGTACCATATTGACTCCGGCCCTTCGTTGCAGTGGTCGCGGGTTCAAATCCAACCCGTGGACCTTTACTGCGGGTCATCCCCCCCCCCCTCTCTCTCCCTCTCTCTCTCTCTCTCTCTGTATCCCCATTTCAACTCTGTACTGTCTAATAAAGCTTGAAAATGCCCCAAAAAATAATCTTAAAAAAAAAAAAAAAAAAAAAAAGTTGGGATGTTTGAGTTTTTCTTTACTGAATTAAAGGGCCGTTCTCATTCATTTACTTTCACCCATTTCATTTTAATTGCTGCCACTCTTCACCACTGTGTAAATGTTTCAATTGTTTTTTTTTTCTCTTCACCTGTTGTTGTGTATTTGATGTATTTGCATTGAATATTGTTCATGTATTGTTGTTTTTCCTTTGAATATGTTTTGAACTCGACGTCATTGTAAATGAGGGTCACCCCTCAATTGGTCTCTGGAGGATAAATAAAAGTTAAATGAAAATTAAATGAAATCCCCTCTGTCTACTGAGTCTAGACTTTTACTGCTCCATCGCCCTGATATGCATAACCATAAATGTTTGGCTTACCCTTTCTATTCCCATTGTCTGTCTCAATAAGGAGGACAAAAAATAAGTGCCCTGTTTTGTCTAAGTCGATTATTCCAGAAGTAATAAAAAGGCAATAAAATTAAAATTACAGTCTGTACATTAAAGCTGGGGTGGAGGATTTGGGGAGAAAATGGCAGTTGGGATAGAGATTCAAATCCAAATACCTCAACCGCTCCACTTGTTCTCTTTGGTCCCTCCCCTATGGTCCCTCCCTGACACGCTCTACACACCAACAAAGTCGTGCCAAAGTGAATGGACAGTCCCAACAGCCAATAAGAACAGAGAATCTGAGCCTCGCTCTGATTGGTCAAAGTGTACAGCTCATGTTAATTTTAACCAATCAGAAATCACATACCCCAGATTTAATAGGCTACTACTTTTACCGGAGACTTTTATTTTGTAGTAGCGTTGTCGAACTTACTGTCCAATTTTATTTAATTTTTTGTAATAAAAAAAAGTAAAATAAAAAATATTTGTCATGATTTTTCAACATTGATATTGAAGCGTTGATGCCAATAAAAACCTTTGATTTAAAAAATTTTAAATATATATATATTTTTTTTTTAACCTTTATTTCTACAGGTAAATCCCATTGAGACCGGAGACTCTTTTACAAGGGAGACCTGTTTTCCTTCCCCACGTTACCATTCACACACACATTCATACACCGATAGCAGGCTAACTATCGACATTCACACGAGGCAAGGTGGGTGAAGTGTCTTGCCCAAGGACACAACAACTATGACACAGGTGGCAGAGCGGGGATCGAACCACCAACCCTTTGATCATCAGCCGACCCGCTCTACCAACTGAGACACAGTCGCCCCATATATAAAAGTAAACAACTAACAATGTCTACAAACAAGTCAAAATGTTTTTGTAGATTGTTTACTGAATTAAAGGGCCGTTCACCTTCCCCTCTGTCTACTGAGTCTAGACTGTTACTGCTCCATCGGCCTGATATGCATAACCATAAATGTTTATGGCTTATACCCTTTCTCATCACAATAGGGGAAAAAAATAAGTGCCCTGGTTTGTCTAAGTTGTCTCTAGTTGAGGGCGTTTTCTCCCAGCAGTGTCTACTAGAAGTTTTTATTATTGTTTTGTGCTTTAAAGGCCTACTTCACCGGTTGGAATATGAAGGTGTATTGAACTCGGAGATCCTATGTAGTATAAATGTGCAAAAAAAATTGAAATCGGATCATCTTAGCCTGAGAAAAGGCAGAAAGAGTGTTTTATGGTCTCACTGTCTTAACCCTATATGTTCCTTACTGTGACATCACAGTAAGGGTTAGGATTAACAGGACAGCTGGGCCAAGGGAAGACTGAGGGAAGACTAGAGATTTTACTGAACAGCATCCGGTCCGCCTCGGCTGTTATACATGTGCTGCTGTATAGATAAAGTTGACTTGACTTGACTTGACTAAGTCACTTAGTAAAACAATGGTTGAAACTGAATAAACCCTGTGAACATTGACACACGCTCACATACACACATTAATCATTGTCCTTGTTTTTATTGTTTTTATTTTATTTTTATTTTTGTTTTTGTTTTATTTATTTATTTATTTATTTATTTTATTTATTTATTTATTTATTTATTTATTTATTTATTTATTTATTTATTTATTTATTTATTTATTATTATTCTTCCGGACAATTACACATAATACATAATTTTCTCATTGCATATTCATACATATTACTTTGTGTTATCGTCCGAAGGGAAGCAGGAGAAGCCAAAGGCTTATCGGGTCCCGCCCCCTACTATGTATGATCCCTGTATTTTTATTCATGTGAATTTTTTAGGAGATGCCTAATCAGGGACAGGGGTTGCAAATTAGTTTCGACTAACACCTGTATGCGTGGCATCTGTTTTATGTTTTTATAATATGAAACAATGTTTTTAATGCATTTGTCCTTAATAAAGAAATAATAATAAATAATAATTCCAGAAGTCATTTGAAACCGAGTCAGGTTCAAAATTGCCCAAAGTAACAATGTTCATCAATTGGCCTCAGTCATCTAATCCTCTTATGTTACATCATTGACTGACATCTCAATAGTCATCCATTACAATAGCCGACTCATAGACAGTATATAAAAGCCTACTACTTTAATCGGAGGCTTTTATTTTGTAGTAGCTCGTCTGTCAACCTCAGCTGTGCGTCGCTTCATGCTCAAACTGCCCAAGCTCCGTGTGTGTGTGTGTGTGTGTGTGTGTGTGTGTGTGTGTGTGTGTGTGTGTGTGTGTGTGTGTGTGTGTGTGTGTGTGTGTGTGTGTGTGTGTGTCTCTCTCTCTCTCTCTTTCTCTCTCTCTCTCTCTGTGTGTCTCTCTCTGGCTAATTTTTCTACCGCTGCTCGTGTGATATATAGGGACATGGCGTCATCTACACGCGGTTATTTATGAATGAAAATCGTTAAAAAAAAGATATTTATTGATTTTTTTCGCTCGGAAATAAGCAGAGCAAGGAGCAGCTTTCTACTAGGGACTGTTGCAGCGATCGGACGAGCTGCACTTCGCCCGAGAAAAGTGAGTCTGCGATCGGTTTGATCAGGCAACGCTTCAGATAGAGAGAAAATAGTGTTGATGAATATATCTACCATATGTTTTACTAGAAGAAGACAGTGCACTATTGTATTAATCTGTTACAAGTTAAAAGTAGTCTATACTGCATTCAAAAGAAAGTCGGGAAAATTACGAAAGATCAGATGGCCTATTTGCATCAAATTATAGCCTATAAAGACCTACTTCACCGGTGGAAATATGAAGGTGTATTGAACTCTGAGATGCCATTCCCCTCTCTGACCCATTTCAACTGTGTCTCTCCACACACTGTCAATAAAGCCTTTCAAAATGCCAGAAAATATATATAATTATTAGATTTTTTTTAAAAACATTGAACAATGTTAATTCCAACTTTTCCATGTGTTTAAACAGTGTCTCAGAGTGACGGCACCTTGTGGGACCTTCAGTTGGCCTTACAGCTGAAGATAGTCT
>NW_027648222.1:80000-82500 GCF_949987685.1 Ammodytes marinus
TTGTTTTTATGGTTTTAACAGCCAAAAACAGTCCGCTACACGGTCGGAACTCACTCAGTAGCAACGGTAACTATGTCAAGCTGCGGCCAACCAAGAAGAGTTTAACAAAAAACAACTCGTTTCCCCAGCAACCCTGAGACCTTATCTAACAACTGGAATAGTCATTGCAAACCCACTAGGTTCTTATGTAATGAAAACGTAGTTTAATACACC
Source organism: Ammodytes marinus (assembly GCF_949987685.1). Classification (NCBI taxonomy): domain Eukaryota; kingdom Metazoa; phylum Chordata; class Actinopteri; order Uranoscopiformes; family Ammodytidae; genus Ammodytes; species Ammodytes marinus. Next base: position 80,214 of record NW_027648222.1, read on the forward strand.
AGTAAATAGGAACGACCAAGGATACGACCTAGTAACGGGGGAATAGTCTGCTCGCCCCGCTAGACTGTCTGCTTCAGCTGACCGGAGGCTCCGGCTCAGCTGTTAGCTAGAGCTACTGTTTTGCTAACACAACTCAAGACTCGCACACTGTACAAATAATAATTGTAATCGGCCAATATGTTTAACAAGAGCTCCATCTAGCTAACAAGCATCATCCCCCAACATAAATAACACAATTCACGAAGAAAATGACTGCGGAACAGTTACATTGCAGGCTGCAGCCTGAAGTTACTGTCTAACTGTCAATATGCGGCCAAAGTAGCCTACTCACGTCGTGTTGACTGGAGTCCTGTCGGACATTAACCATGACTCCTGTGTTCCCTGCTCTCCTGATACATGCACAGTCATGTTGAAAAAGTATTCCATTGTTTTCTGAACGAGTAGTAGCCCTGTTTGTGGACGTCTATCCATCAAAACTGTGACGTAGGTCCTTAGCAACGGCCCTACCCAGCGGTCTGCTAGCTGGAAATAACAGACCTGTAGAATGCTGTGATTTACATAGGATTCTCTAAGTGCCATGTAATAAATTATAATAGCGATTTTATAATGATAGAACGCCGGTTCCGTATGGGTGAAGTATTCCTTTACCTGGCAACCAAACCCTGGTTTCCCATACCAAAAGTCAATGGTGTTCCCTACTAACTAAACTATCCAGCTATCAAAATGGCTCCAAATGTTGTCGATTTTTGTTTAAAAAAGCCTCAGATTTTACTATTGATGAAGCAGTCTCTCAAATCAAATCAAATCAGTTTTATTTGTATAGCCCAAAATCACAAATACATTTGTCTCAGTGGGCTTTACATTTCATACAATATGATACAATATGACACTCTGCCCTTACACCCTTAGCTCGGCTGAGAAAAAACTCCCAGTAAAAACCCTTTACCGGGATTAAAAAAAAAATAATTGAAGAAATCTCAGGGAGAGTCGACAGAGTAAGGGATCCCTCTCCCAGGACGGACATGCTGCAATAGATGTCATAAGTAGAGAAAAATCACGAAGGAATTTGATCATTGACCAGGTGATTACATGGTAATACTAAAGTAAATACTCTCTTTGCTATGTACTAATTATGCTGCTGCTTAGTGTAACAACAGTTGGGGCGACTGTGTCTCAGTTGGTAGAGCGGGTCGGCCGATGATCAAAGGGTTGGAGGTTCGATCCCCGCCCTGCCACCTGTGTCATAGTTGTTGTGTCCTTGGGCAAGACACTTCACCCACCTTGCCTCGTGTGAATGTCGATAGTTAGCCTGCTGCTATCGGTGTATGAATGGTAACGTGGGAAAGGGAACAGGTCTCCCTTGCAAAAGAGTCTTCGGTCTCAATGGGATTTACCTGTAGAAATAAAGGTTAAAAATAGAGATATTTATTCATATATGGATGGATGGATAGATGGATGGATGGATGGATGGATGGATGGATGGATGGATGGATGGATGGATGGATGGATGGATGGATAGATGGATGGATGGATGGATGGATGGATGGATGGATAAAAAGAGGCTCTGCATTATGTAGCACAAAGTAAAAACATGGCAGACACATTTATTATAGATATATGAAAATAAATATAATAAATAATTTTAAATAAAAAAATACTCTCTTCATTGCAAATTAATGCTGCTCACACACTAACACACACACACTCACACACACACACACACACACACACACACACACACACACACACACACACACACACACACACACACACACACACAGTAAAAAGATGGACACATTTATTACAGATATATGTAGACCAGAAGTCACACACACACTGGGAGAGAGAGAGTGGGTGTGTGTGTGTGTGTGTGTGTGTGTGTGTGTGTGTGTGTGTGTGTGTGTGTGTGTGTGTGTGTGTGTGTGTGTGTGTGTGTGTGTGTGTGTGTGTGTGTGAGTGTGTGTAATTCCACCAAATATTAGACACACATATTCTAGTTCCCCACCACATGTTTGCACCAGTTTTGTCTGAATTCAGACGTAGCCTAGAATAGATTAGATGTCTAAAGTAGGTCGGAGTGTCTACGTCCTACTAACACTTTATGGGTCACACCAGATGAAATAGTTCCAACTTAAAGATCCTCCGAGGAACTTTCAGTGTGTGTTAATTCTAGCGCCCCCCTTTGGACTAAAGCGGTAGTGTTTTTACCACGCCAGCTGTTGTTCCTGGGTGAGCGTATATACCCATGACAAAGGCATTAAGAAAAACTATATAAAAATAGCATTCT
>NW_027648222.1:87500-89913 GCF_949987685.1 Ammodytes marinus
TATTTTTATTTTTTTCACAAATTCTACAATCGTCGGTTAAGTCCTTCACTCTAGCCTGGAAAATTCCGTCCCATCCGCTTTCATTATCAAATCTAAAAAACCTGAATTTCGCATTACCTTAAAACAAGGCTGAATCATTTGAAAACTATGAATGTGGTAGAAAATGTAAGGCGAGGCAAGGCAAGGCAAGGCAAGGCAAGGCAAGGCAAGGCAAGGCAAGGCAAGGCAAGGCAAGGCAAGGCGAGGCGAGGCAAGGCGAGGCGAGGCGAGGCGAGGCGAGGCAAGGCGAGGCAAGGCGAGGCAAGGCGAGGCAAGGCGAGGCAAGGCGAGGCAAGGCGAGGCAAGGCGAGGCAAGGCGAGGCAAGGCAAGTTTATTTCTATAGCACAATTCAGACACAAGGCCACTCAAAGTGCTTTACAGGGGCAAGAACAAAATACATCAAGAATAGAGCACACATTAAAAAAAAAGCGAATGAGAAACATGAATATAGAAATAAAACATAAAATAATTAAAACATTTAAGAAGAATAAAAATTAATAAAAAATTAAAATTACAGGTTAAAACGGAAACAGTAAAGTCTTCAGACCTGATTTAAAAGAGCCGAGTGTTGAAGCGAACCTCAAGCTTTGGTGCATTAAAACTGAAGGCTGACTCTCCCTGTCTGGTCCTTACTCTGGGGACTGTCAATAGCCCAGTCCCAGACACACACGCTAGCACACACACACACACACACACACACACACACACACACACACACACAGGGAGACACACACACAAACACACACACACAACAACAACAATGGAAGAGGGAACGTAGATGAAAATGTTGATGGTTGAATGAAGTTTGTATGATGAAGTATGAATGAGAAGATGAGGGTTTGAACTTAAACGTGTATGATGTGCAGTTGGCATTCAATAGTATTCTGAGCGGTTTTTAAAAACATCTTAAAACATCTTAAATTTGATTTTGAAAACCCTGACGAAGAAAAACAGTACATGGGAATTTATAAACCCAAACTGGAAATGATTTTTTTTTAAAAATGCCCTGAAACATATCTCAGAGAGGCAAAAAAAAAAGCTAGTTAAAGGTGCTGTAAGCGGAATGGTTCTTTCAGCTAACTTCCTGTCAGTTACTGCAGTTAGCCAGTCCCCTCGCTCGTCCCTACGTCACCACATTAATGCACTGCGGTCTTCAAGCAGCGAGTTATCTAGCATCATCTCAGATCCATAAGTGTGATAAAACATGATAAAAACCATCAAAACATTGGGACATTGGGAAGGATTTTTACCTGCTCCGCCATTGTAGGCGCATACACATTCACCCATCTGTTGCTCTGGCGTGCACCGCACCGGCAGTGAGACCATGGAGTGTATATACTATATATGAGTGAGACGGGTGTCGGTTTGTAGCGTTCTCTCTTGTGATTGGATATTAATTTCGGGATCCTCCAATAAGTTTATTTGCCGATTACATGCAGAGCAGCTGACTGAGAGATTGGCTTTATGAAACACGCACATTATGTAAGTGATCACTGTATGAATAAAGAGAGATTTAACACTTATATTAACATAAATAAACCGCGTACTTCACCTTTAAAGCTAGTTAAAGCTGGGGTATGTGATTTCTGATTGGTCAAAGTTAACATGAGCTGTACACTTTGACCAATCAGAGCGAGGCTCCGATTCTCTGTTCTCTTATTGGCTGTTGGGACTGTCCATTCACTTTGGCACGACTTTGTTGGTGTGTAGAGCGTGTCAGGGAGGGACCATAGGGGAGGGACCAAAGAGAACAAGTGGAGCGGTTGAGGTATTTGGATTCAAATCTCTATCCCAACTGCCATTTTCTCCCCAAATCCTCCACCCCAGCTTTAAAGACCTACTCTGGTTGACAGGTCGTATAATTGAGTTGCAGCTAAATTTTAATTGCGAAATAAGAAGAGCGTTGCAACCTCTCTTAAAAAAAGTGCATTTGCTAAATGGATTCAACAATAACCAGAAGCCAGAGTGTGTGTGTGTGTGTGTGTGTGTGTGTGTGTGTGTGTGTGTGTGTGTGTGTGTGTGTGTGTGTGTGTGTGTGTGTGTGTGTGTGTGTGTGTGTGTGTGTGTGTGTGTGTGTGTGTGTGTGTGTGTGTGTGTGTGTGTGTGTGATTTTTGTTAATTTATGGAGTGCAACGAGCAACTTGAGAAGCACTTCACTCTAACAGAACTGAGTGTGGGTTAAGAGAAGTGTGTGTGTGTGTGTGTGTGTGTTTGTGTGTGTGTGTGTGTGTGTGTGTGTGTGTGTGTGTGTGTGTGTGTGTGTGTGTGTGCGTGCGTGTGTGTGTGTGTGTCTGCCTGCCTGTTAGTGTCCGTGCGTGTGAATGTGTCTCCCTGTTTGTGTATATGCGGGTGTGTGTGTGTGTGTGTGTGTGT
>NW_027648221.1:0-36542 GCF_949987685.1 Ammodytes marinus
CCTCTCTCCTTTCCTCTTTCTTCTTCATTTTCTCATTGCAATCCACTCTTTGTTTCGCCCAATCAGGCCAAGCTGATCTTGCCTAAGAGATATAATAAGAAATGTAATCAAACATTTCAAGGAGTTTCATGAGCTGAACACGTGTTTCTATAAGCTTGTATATTTACTGGAGCGTCAACAAAACCAGATGTTTTAATGATTACATCACCAAAACGTGTCACAACCTTATGATTTTATTTTCTTTATTTTTTCCCCCATCAGGCAAGCTGATCGTACCCAACAGAAATAATAAGAAATGTAATCTAATAAAATGTACAAATCTAATAACATAATAACAAATATGTTCTGAAGTATCAACAAAAGCAGATCTTTTAATGACCAAACGTGTCAATGAGTTAGTGTGAATGTCGATAGTCAGCCTGCTATCGGTGTATGAATGTGTGTGTGAATGGTAACGTGGGAATGGGAACAGGTCTCCCCTTGCAAAAGAGACTCCGGTCTCAATGGGATTTACCTGTATAAATAAAGGTTAAAAAAAAAAAAAAAAAAAAAATGACCTTCTGATTTTTATTCTCTCTTCTCTCCAGGCCAAGCTGATCGTTCCCAACAGCACGGCTGGTCTGATCATCGGTAAAGGCGGCGCCACGGTGAAGGCGGTGATGGAGCAGGTCCGGGGCCTGGGTCCAGCTCTCCCAGAAGCCCGAAGGCATCAACCTGCAGGAGCGCGTGGTCACCATCAGCGGAGAACCGGAGCAGAACCGCAAAGCCGTCGAGGATCATCGTCCAGAAGATCCAGGAAGATCCCCAGAGCTCTTCCTGCCTCAACATCTCCTACTCCAACATCACGGGGCCCGTAGCTAACAGCAACCCCACCGGCTCCCCGTACGCTAACTCCCACGGAGGTCATGCCCTCTGCGGCGGCCGCTGCGGCTGCCACGGCGTCCTCCCTCTTGGGCCAGGCCACCATGAGTCAGATGGGCGCCTTCCCCACCACCATGTCCAGCCTGTCGGGCAACGACCTGCTGCACATCACCTCCGCCCTCAACACTCTGGCCAGCTACGGCTACAACACCAACTCCTGGGCCTGGGCCTCAACCCGGCCGCCGCCACGGGGGTGCTAGCCGCCGTAGCAGCTAACGCCACCCAGCAGCCGCCGCCGCAGCTAATCTGTTAGCTTCCTACGCTAGCGACGCGTCCAGCAGCGTGCACCAGTCCGGCCTCGGAGGCTTCTCCCCTGGGCTCGCTGGCGGCCGCCACGGGGGCGACCAACGGCTACCTGAGCGCCGCGTCGCCGCTCATGGCCTCGTCTCTGCTGGCGTCGGAGAAGCTCGCGGAGGGACAGAAGGAGGTGGTGGAAATAGCCGTGCCGGAGAATTTGGTGGGCGCCATTTTGGGGAAAGGAGGGAAGACGCTAGTGGAGTACCAGGAGCTGACGGGAGCCCGCATCCAGATATCCAAGAAGGGAGAGTTCATCCCGGGCACCAGGAACAGGAAGGTGACCATCACTGGCTCCCAGGCAGCCACGCAGGCCGCACAGTATCTGATCAGCCAGAGAATCACCTACGAGCAAGGGGTTCGCCGCCACCAACCCACAGAAGTTGGGCTAAAACCTGACAGCCAATGAGAAACGAGGAGGAAAAGAGGATCAAAAAATAAATAAAGAGTGGGGGCTCGGGGGAGGAAAAGAATTGAGAGTGAGAAAGGAAAAAAGGAGAGGAGAGCAAGAATGTCAGAAGGAAAATCGTCTGCGGCGTTTTCTCTTCTGCGTGTTTTCAGTATTCTCTATTTGAAAAAAAAAAAAATTATGTTTTTGACGCGAAAGCAAAAATTGTGCGGAGAAGACGAGGAGGGAGAGGAGCGAGATATCACGCTGAAAAACCAAGAAAAAATGTGTAACGTGTAAATAAGGTTTTATTACTTAACGTCTTGACCATTTCGGGAATTTTTATTGTTTCGTTTTATTGTTTTTTTTTTTGGTTCGTTGTTTTGTTTTTCGTAAATGAAGCTGTCCTGTTTGTTTGTTCGTTTGTGTATGTGTGGACAGCGCTGAATGCCATGTTGACAGGTTGACTGCCTGAGTAAAGGCCATAGGACGCAGAGGGAGGGAGGGAGGGAGATGGGCACTTGGGTGGAGGGATGGAGGGGTGGTGGGGTGGAGGGGTGGAGGGTTTGCATTTACAGGGTACAACCCTCCAACCCCTCCCAAACCCAGAATCCCTTATAGGGGGTTAAAAAAAATCCCTATCCCTCCCTCTCCCTGCAAGCCCTCAATCTATTGTTGGGTTTTCTTTTTTTTTTTTCTTCTAGATTACATTTTTCCCCTCAAACTCCTTTTACTCCTTTAAGTCCTATTCCAAAGCCCCTCTCACTAATTCCCCCCCCCCCCCTCCTCCCCCCACCCTCTACCCGACCCCCTACCCCACCCCACCCCCTTTTTCTAAGGGTTTTTATAATGAGCAGGACTGCAAACTCCAACTCTGTGTGTTAGCGAAAATACGTCCTGGACTCTTGCCCACACATTTTAACACCTTTTTTTTAACCGCTCCCACATCTATGATTTTACCTCCCCCCTTCTCCCTCCTTGTTCTGGGAGGATTGGTGAGGTGAAATTGGGGGAGGGGTGGAGCGTGTGTGTGTGGGGGAAGAATCAGCTGGGCGTTTCTTTCATATTCACACTACCCTGTAAACCCTGTGATGTATCCCACAAACGGTGCAGCGCCGTGGGGGGTGATACTGCTTGTAACACCCCTCCTTCCCCCTTCCCCCCTTCCCCCGACCCCCCATACGCAGTTCTAGTGTTTGACATAGAAAGCCGAGGCGCACTTTTATGACCTCATGACGTAGAGCGAGATCTAGAAAACGACGAGAGTGATACTGTGCAAGCGATGCGGCAAACACACAGGAATCAAAGGCTATTTTTTTTTTTTTTTTTTTTTTTTTTTTGCAGTCTGCTGTGATTATTCTGTTCTGATATTGTCGTGATTATTACGATATAGGGAATACGTCACCATATCGTCATTATGAATATTTATGAATGAGTTCAACCCGTGACAAAGGAGTTCAGTTGTTTTTCTTTTTGTTTAGTTTTTATCTGTGAATTCAGGTTGACATGAATGTAAATGAGAATTTTTTTTTTGATTTAATTTTTTTTTTTTTTTTTTTTTTGTGGTTTGAAGATGAATAGGAAAATGTCACATAGTGTAATATATGTCTTATTTAAGTCCAGTAAGCAAGCCGGCCCAAAGGCATTAAGATCATTTCAGTGAAGCATCACCTTTATATATATCCAGTCAGAGAGCAGGACAGGGAACTCACACACACACACACACACACACACACGCACACACACGCACACACACACTCTGAAGCAAAACACTATGATGCCATATTTGGTGCTAGTAAAAAAGGGAATTCACCATATTATCTATGATGCAGACTGCAGTGAGACCTCTAGATTAGCAAAGAAAATATTTTCGCACTTCAGGCAGCTACTTAGCAGCTAAATGATCCTTTAGGCGCCTGGTTTATCGCGTTTGGCTCATACAGACATATCCTTAGCTGTTCTATTACCTATAGAAAAAATGCCCTGTTTCAGTTTAGCCTACAATGTAAAAAATTGTAGGCGAAATTAATAATTGGGTTAAAGTCAGATTAATCTTTGAAAACTTCAAATAAACCTTGAACCACAAAACAGATCAAAATAAGAGCAGTTAAGCCTCACAACATACTACTGAGAAACATGCAAACATTGCGATAACACTGAAAAATGAACATTGGAGAAGTGAACATTGTTTTATCCGGGGTCCACTGCTTAAAAATCTGCTTTAGCCTCACTGGTAGAGTTGCTATTTTTTAAAGGCAGCGTGCATATCATCAGTAAAAGGAGATAAATAAATAGCCTCACTGATTTTTGCCATTTATCAAGAAAATCCGTCCGACTGCCGATGAGGTTAAAGGGCAGACAGAGAAATCTCCGAAATATGTCCAGGGAGATTTGAGCTCATTTATAATCTGCAGGTCTCCCCATGGCAAAAACAGGTTTTTACTGCCCACTGCAGAACCCAGGAGGCTGCTGAAGATGCTGTTTTTTTTAATTTTTTATTTTTTATTGTTAATTTTTTTTTTTTTTTCGTTCTGTGTTGTCGTGTTTATTTTTATTTGATTTGATTTTTTACAATCGGAGTACACTGAATTGTTTGTCTTAATGCACTGTGAAGCGAGGGGAGTGGGGTCTCTTTCCCTCTCGGCCTATGAGGTCAGGGAACGATGTGTGTGTGTGTGTGTGTGTGTGTGTGTGTGTGTGTGTGTGTGTGTGTGCTGTAGACGGCATCGATGATTGGACAGCTTTTTTTGTATGGCAGGGATGTAAAAAAAAAAAAAAAAAACAGACAGGAAAAAAACAAACAGAGAAGCATATATGAAATATATGTAGAATGCATATGAAGAACTTCACCAGAAATGCAATCAGACATTTCTCAATACTGAAGGAGGAGAAAGAGACTAGGTCGGTCGATCAATCAAGAGAGTTGAGATCAATTTGATAATTCTAGTCACCTGTTGTCCTTGGGAAAAGTGTTTTTTTTTTGTATTCGAGGGGGGGGGCGGGGGGGGGGGGGGGATGTCGGGGGAGTGTTAGGTGTCCAGTAGCAGATTTTAAGAGACTGGAATTCAAAGTAATTCTATTCAAATTCACTTTTTTTTTCTCTATCCCAGCTGAGTCTTTTTCAACAGTTGATAATTTGCTGTAAACATCCCACAATGGGCAAAATCGAGAGAGTCGTATGTGTGACGGAATGTAAAAATGCCCAACTATGCCAAACAAACAAAAAATTAGGAGGGGGGTGCATTCGATTTATTGACCTTAAACAGCACAGGGACTAAAAACACTGGGGGAGGGACCAATCACAACAATTTTTTTTATTTTTTTTATTTTTTTTTAACCAATCCGACCCCCCAAAATATCCTCCTCTACTGTGCTATGGAATGTGTCACTCCCTGTTGGAGCGCCAGTGAGGGTTTATCTGGTAAGGAGGCTTCTTTACTCCCATCTAACACCATTATCTATCACACTTCTCCTCACCCTCCCTCCTACTACATGTCCCACAATCCTTCAGTGCACTCCCATTCTGACACACTACCCCCCACCCCCCTCTATACCACCTACCACATCGCTCCATGGGTGACTATGTCTGGTGTTTAACGATCAATGCATGTCCGCTGCTTGGCCTGACCAAAAACAAAAGACCACTGGTTGGGTCTATATTATAATATCTTTGGTTTCTCGGAGATGCCACCATGTGAAAACCAACCACACCTACAGAGGAAGTCCATAGTCATAAGCAGGGCACCTCCCCTACTCTAGTTTGGATAAGTGCATTCTATACGGATACATTTAATTTGGAATACCTTGCTGCATACATACATACACATATCGTGGTGGAATATTTTTTCATTAATGGGAGGGGGGTTGACTGGACAGCTATGTTTGATATTTTACTCATAAGACCATAGGAAGATAGTTTGCTTTTTATTCCACTGTAGAGCTGGACTGTGCTGTAGATTTTACATTTTGTTTGGAACATCTTAGGTCAGTTACCGTGCATCATTTGGTAAACTAGTTGCAGCTTTTCCCAAATGTGAGGACGTGTTAATTGAATATGTTTTGGGAGTTTTGGGGTCGGCTGTTGGTCGGACAAGACAAGCAATTCCTGAACCTGTCCTGGGATAATGTGCCAGCCAATTTTTTTCAGTTTTGTCTGACATTTATATAGACTAAACAAATGTTAGATTAATAAGAAATTATTGTTAATTTATAGCCTTCGTTGTGTCAGTTTTTCAACTCCACTTTATAACTGCTTTGTCAACTATATCAGATTGAGTTTGTTGTCCTATTAGTTGTCCAAAGTCTCATGATTATCCCACTTTGGATGCAGCACAGTTAGTTTATAGTGGGGGGGGGGGGGGGGGGGGGGGGGGAAACCGGCATTGAAATTCATGATGTAGGTGCCAGCTGAGTTGATGATTGATGATGGGACGGACATTCTTCTTCATCTCATTAGTTTAAAACCCTGGAAAAGGTCGTGTGTCTGCTGGTGTGGCGGCCAGTCTCTCTTCAGTTATCTTAACGTTAACGGGAATCGGATTTGAAAATGTGATTGAGTACTGGAAGCAATACACGTAGTAGTGGCATGTAGTTGTCTTGTGCTCTCTTGTCCTTTGCAGTATAAGAGCTTTTTTTTGGATTGTAGATTGTTGAATAGGTTTACACGAGTATAACATTTTAATTTGTTTGGAAAAAAATGCTGCTATTTAATAATAACTGATGTACTAACAATACAAGGTTAAAAACATATCGAAACCTGTCCATTAGCTGGAGAGGCTATAGTCTCAAGTGGCAGTTGTGATACACACGCTCTGTTATAAGCTGACGTCAATAAGTTAATACTAGTGTAATTCTAACCTGAACAAGTTTAATAACCTGTGCCAAAATAAGAGTCTTTTACAGAGTGAAAGATGTCAATGTGTTGATTTTAAAAACCGCATTAGATAAGAGGAGACATACTTTTATATTAAGAAAAAAAATGTGAAACGTGCCAAAATGAACCATATTTATCATTTTACATATAGGAAGAGGATTAGTTCACGTGCTGGTGTATAAGAACTAAAGTAGAGTTAACGGTCAAGGCGTCTCAGTATAGCAGTTTGTTTAAAAGCCCTTCTCTGTTCCTGCCTACATGAAGAGGTGACCCGCCATGTTAGCCAAGTGTTAGCCCAGTCCTTCTTCCCAGAATGCAACAGCACTACGACTCTGGTGGCTCGACAAAAAAACAATACAGCGATAAGGTTAGCGTAATTGTGCTAAAAAAATTAAATGTGACTTGACTTGATAGAATTCTTAAATGCAGCCTTTTTATAGTTACAATGAAAATGTATTTTGTGGAAATAGATGTTTATCTTGTTTGCACGTCTATATTGCATGATATTCAAAAGTGTAAGCGTGGACTTAAAATAAAAACAGGAAAAAAATCTAAAGAAAAACATTAAGTGACAAAAAAAAAGTTAGGCAGTGTGTGTCGTTCATCTTTTGGGAGACACAATCTTTGCATGCCGATAAGGGTAGAGCATTTTGATATTGTTTTACACGCGTCCAAATGTTCGTTTGTTCTTCAATGCCCTCGCGTTTTTAGTCCTGGTCCAATGGCCAGCGGTGAACAAAACGTATTGATCTTGACGTCACAACAGAATGAGTAAAATTTTGTTGTTAAAGTTGTCCAACCAATCGTCAAAGGCTAAAGCTCTCGAACGAAAAAAAACCCTAAGACTATTTTGCTACTTGCTGAGCGGAGCTTGTAACTTAACATTTTCTTAGTTGCTGGCGAACTTCAGAAAAAAATAAATAAAAATAAAAATAAAAAAATCCGGATTTCGTTTTTTCTAAATATAGACTGAGATTGTCCATGAATGTACTTGTCACCTCTGCATACGTTTTGCATATCACTCCTCTGATCCATTGACGTGCAGTAGGGGCTTACATGTGTTTTTTCGTGTGTGTTTTCTAACATTACTAACCTCTCGGCGCATTGATGTGTCGAGTTTTCTCAGTATAACTCTGTTGTCTGTCCCTTTACCCCCCCTCCAAATCCCCTCCCCCCTAACGCTCTGAGCTCTGGCTTGCCTTGTCATTGATATGCACCTTATCGACCTCAAATATGAAATGGAGCATCCCCAGCCCCCACACAATGGGGTCGGGAGAGAGTGTTTTGAGAAAGAAGTGAGGTCCCACTCCCCCCCCAAATTTAATTACACACACAAATCTGTCCGCTGCGATCTACCCCTGGGTGTCTCGCTGCAGGAATTGGAACAGATTTCACTCCGTTAATATGCAATCTAAGGCTCTGATCACAACACAGGACATTACCAGTGTGTTTTCAAAGTGCTGTTTTGTATCCCGATTTCTCCCTCCCTCTCTCTCTCTCCATCTCTCTCTCTCTCTCTCCATCTCTCTCTCTCTCTCCATCTTTCTTTCTCTCTCTCTCTCTCTCTCTCTCTCTCTCTCTCTCTCTCTCCTTTCCCAGTGTATTTCAATTAGACGCTTTATAGGCCTCAGTGTCAAACTACAAAAAGAAAAAAAAAGAAAAAATTTGCCAGAGAAATGTTGCCAAAGCCCGTTCACTTTTCTCATTCCTTATTATGCAACCAGTTAAAATCCCCAGTATTTTTTTCCAGTGTGGTCATGTTTTGTAATCCTGGCAAGATTGGTTGTCATGGGAAAAAATGGCCCCGCTTCCTATAAAAAATGAAAAAATGTCCCAAAAAATGAAAAAAAGAAACTGCTCCAAGCGACATGTTTGCACTAAAAAAACGTTCTGCTGTTTCTGTGCATGGCAGGCTGAGCTGAGGCGGGGAGGAGGGGGGGGGGAGGGGGGGGTCAGTGTGCGAGACTACTGTAGATGTGTAGCCTTACTGTAGGTGTTTATTCAAGCAGTGTATTTAGAGTGTGCATGCTCCTCTCTCTCTCTTTCTCCCTCTCTCGCTCCCTCTCTCTCTCTCTCTCTCTCTCTCTCTGAGTGTGTCTGCTTAAGGCCAGCTCCGTGCCCGTTGGTGTCTGTGTTTGCGATGTAGCCAGCTATAGTCATGTTTTTATTTGTTTTTTTATTGTTGTGATGTGTACAGGAACGCAAATGTAACCCTCACCTGCCTAGCTAAGGTGACCTCATTGCTTCTAAGTGGGTGTGGCTCTTTCGACATAGTCCTCAGATTATTATTTTTTTTTTTTTTGCCCTTCCAACTCAAACTCAAACTCACTCTCACCCACACCCACCACCCACTGACCCCCCACCCCTCTCTCCACCTCTCTATGACATATTATGGGACCCTTTGTCCAACCCTCTACCCCGTTTTCCTGCCCAAAAAACCCCCGGGCCCCATCAAAGCACCAGCAAAAACTGTAGACTGCATTTGTCATATCACTGTTTTTCTGTTCCTCTTTCTCGTTCTCTGTTGAATTTTTTATTTTTATTTTTTTTTTACCTGGTTTTTGATTTGTACTGTATTTGCTCTGTCTAATCCTAGACCAGTTTTAACAGAATGCCATTTTATGTGTGTGTAGCCTGTTTACCCTCTCCTCTCTCTCACACACACACACACACACACACACACGCGCACACACACACACACACACACACACACACCTACCTTCAAACACACACACACACACACACACACACACACAAACACACTCTTTTCCATGCCCTCTTTTTTGCACTTTCACTGCCCACTCACTCTCCTCTTCGCCACCCCAAAACATACACACGCTTTCTCCTCCTGCGCTCCGTCCTCCCACGACTCTCTCCTGTCTCGAGTGCCAAAATAGAAAAAAGCAGAGAGGAGAAGGGAAAAAAAAAAAACACACAGAAAAAAAAGACAAAGAAAAACAACAACAACAACAACTACCATTCCAAGCGTTTCTTTGATCTCTCAGTTGTTGTTGTGTGTGTGTTGGACATCCATGCCCCCGGACGCACCCATGAAGCCAGCATGTCTTTTTTCCGCCCTCCATAACATGACGTCGCTCATATGAAAAAAAAACCTTCAACAGAACTGCCCCACAATCCACAAACCACAACCACTCTTCCTCCTACTCCTCCTTCTCCTCCTCCTCCTCCTCCTCCTCCTCTCCTCCTCACCACCCCCCCACCCCACACAGAGCCACCAGGATTAACCCCTTCTCTGCAGGTTGGCTACCTTCACCCTACTGTCTGCCTCTCAACCTTTTAAAACAATACAAAAACACAAGCCCTATCAACCGCTCCATTGCTCCAGCTGCTTTTCTCCTAATTCTGTCATCTCTTCAGTCAGCCTGTGGGACTTCATTGATTGTGTGCCATAGTGTTGGGGGCACCTTTTTCACTCTCCTCACCTCCGCCCCCCCCCCCCCCCCCACTGTATATCTCTTCACCCTTTCTCTCCCTCTCTCTCTCTCTCTCTATCCCTCCCTCTCTCGCTCTCGCTCCATTTGATTTTTCTCGATGGGAAAGATTCAAAAACTCCATTATTTTTCTAATGATGTTTTTTTCTTTTTTTCTTTTCTTCTTTTTTTTTTTACATCCAACCCCACCACGCACGGCGACACTCCCCCCCCTCGCGGTGGTGTGTGCGTGTGTGGGTGGAGGGGGGTGTTTTTACGCACCGTCAGCTGCGCAGCCATCCTCTGTCTTCTTGAACTATTATTGAACTGTCACACCCCCCCCCCCCTCCTCGCCTCATGAACTTTATATTGACTTTCTTCCTCCTCCTCCTATACACCCCTTCTGTGTTCATCCAACTGTTATGGACGATAACTGTCATTCCACCCCCCCCCCCCCCCCCCCACCCCCACCCAAAAAAAAAACCTCTCTGAGACTGTGCAATGCTAGCTGATATGATTGGATTTTCTTTTGTTTGTTTGTTTGTTTGTTGATCATCATTGAGGGGACAATTTCTCTTGAGATATAAGTCGAAATAAAGAACAAAACAACAAAAAAATATGAAATATGAAAGGCAGTAAAAAAAAAAAAAATGCAGACAAACAAAAAAAAGTTTTAAAAAAATACACTAAACAACTGTTTCTCTACAATTTCATTTGTTTTTCTCTCTCTTATTGTACATATTTTTGTCAGATTTTTTTGCCGAGCTGTAAAGAGAGAAAGTTGAGCAAGAGAAAAAGGGGTGGGCAGCATAAATGAGGTACTAGTGGACGCGGTATAGACGATCAATTGCAAATCTTCTGTATCGACTAGTTAGGTCTGACTGTATAAATCGGCTATGCTATATAGTTCTACTGTTTTAAACCTGTGCTGTTGTTATTAGTGTTGAGTTACCTACTGTATTCGCTGTTTAGCTTCCATGTTGGCTAGCAAACTCTTTAGCTTACCTCGTGCTCATCGAAAAAAAATTCGATACTAACCTTGAGAGAAAGAAGTCGTCGGTGCGGTGGCCATTTCCTCAACGTGTAGGCTTGTTTTTGTACATTTGTTGGTGTTTTCTCTAACAGTGAGTGGTAGTGGCGCTAGTATCTTTGTATCATCACGCCATAGTTAATTAAAAAAAAAAAATGCTTGGTCGTGTTTAGAGACATATCATCGGCTTAACTCGGCTCCTAATTAACCCAGGGAGGTTTGACAGGAAAAAATAAATGAAGTTTAATCAAATAAACTAACTAGCTCCTCCCCGGGCTACACAATGAGGAAGCTGAGCTGCTAACTTTTGTGCAATACAGTCCTAGTTTACATAACATAGAATAGATTAGATTAGATTAATTAACATTGTGCAGGTGCCCCCCCAAACCCCCCGCCCCCACCCTCTAACCCAACCCATCCAGCTGCCTGCACAACCAAACTCGTGGCATATCTCCATATTTCGCCCCCCCCCCCCTCCCCCTCCCCTCTCCCGTGCATCAAAGACATTTTGAAAGTATTAACGTGACTTAACGTGAGATTTTAAAACTTCCACCATTTTCATCGCATTGCTCCGAGCCTCCACTTCTTGATTTATGCTGCCTGCCTCCTTGCCTCCTCCATCTGCCCAACAAAACACCACATGAGCTATTTATTTCTCAGACGTCAATTATTATTATTATTATTATTATTGTTATTATTATTATTATTATTATACTATTAATAAATAACAAAAAAAAGGGAACGACTGGAAAAAAAAAGGTGAATTAGAATTATTATTAGTATTGTTTTGTTTTAATTTTTTTAGTATCTTTAGTGGTTGCTTTTTAACAACATTCATTAACTGACTTAAAGAGTATTGAATATTTAATGTAATTGTAGCATTGTGTTTGTAAATCGAAAAAAAACAAACCCTTTAGTGAGTTGTTGTTTCTTGACTTGTGGATTACCAGTGAAGTGGGCGATCTTAGTGCTAATATATTATGAGGTTCTTTTTTTTTAAGAATTCTTCTTTTTTTTTTTTTTTTGCGACGGCGACAGCAGTCATTATAAATGTTCATTTTAGCATCACCTGTCTTCCGTTGTCTTATTCTTCACCTTCCACCACACTCTGCATCATCACAGTAACACATCGCAAAGTCTGGGGGTGGGCAAAGAATGAACGAGTGTGTGTGTGTGCGTGTGTGTGTGTGTGTGTGTGTGTGTGTGTGTGTGGGTGTGTGTGTGTGTGTGCGTGTGTGTGTGTGTGTGTGTGTGTGTGTGTGTGTGTGTGTGTGTGTGCGTGTGCGTGTGTGTGCGTTTGCATGTGTGTGTGGTTTGGGTTTGTGAGACGTGTGGGAGCAGATGTGTGTTCGTCACGAATGTTTATGTGTGTGTAAGTTAACAAACTTGTTTGCTTTTATGTCTGTGTGTATGCAAAAATGTGTGTGTGTGTGTGTGTGTGTGTGAGTGTGTGTGTGAGTGTGTGCTTGTTAGAGAGAGTGTGTGTGTGTGCGTGTCGAGTGAGAGAGTGTGTGTGTGAGAGAGAGAGTGTGTGTGTGTGAGAGAGAGAGAGAGAGTGTGTGTGTGTGTGTGTGTGAGAGAGAGAGAGAGAGTGTGTGTGTGTGTGTGAGCGCTTGCTGGTGTGGGGTTCAGGGTGGGTGTTGTGTCCAGTGTCCACCAAAAAGCTAAAACCTGTCAGGTTTCCATAGCTACCGATGGAACCTCCTGACTCACGTTATAGCTGCAAACCCTCATCATGTGATCTCTGACTCAACTCGACCTGTGTCATAACCCCGCCCCTTTCAGTCACCTGACCAAACCAAATCAACCAATCACTGTCCACCACACTACCGCCTTCCCCCCTATGCGCCATCCTTCTGCTACACAACCACGTCAAGCCCCCATGTGATGTTCTCCATCGATAACATACTAGTGTCACACTCTACTGTTACATACTGACAGCTCTGGGGATCAATACTCGTCCTGTTAGACTACTACATGAGGTGCGCTTGGTTTTCGTTAATTCATTCATTTATGGTGTTTTCACCTATGAGAATATGAAGTATGTTTTTTAAATAAAATCAAGCGCACCTCAAGATGTTCTTTAAAACAGGAACACCTCAAGTTTTTAAAGGGTCCGTTCAACCAAAAAAATAAGTGTTTTTGCTAGGGATGATATGGATGGATATCTCGAAAACTAATGCTATCTATGTGGATGAGCTGACCCTTTTTAATGTTCAAGAGGTGTATCAGAAACCATTTTAAATGCATGTATTTTTCCCCAGAGTTGCATACTACATTATACCTTTCATACTACTGTACATGCTGCATACTACCTTTACCAGGTCAGATTCCACCTTAACCTGTCTCCATGTCAACCACTAAGGAGCCAGTTTTCATGGCAACGGGCTTCTGCAACAACAACAAAAACAAAACGCAAACCAACCAACCAACCAACAAAACCATCTTTCTCAACCGCCGAGGCCACGGCCGCCCGACTATGAACGATAGAAGACGAGATAGGAGAGATAGCATAGTGGAAAAGAGAGAGAGAGAGAGTGAGGATAGAAAGGAAGGATGTAAAAGAGAGAAAGAGAGAGATGTAGTTGTGATTCTCAGGGTGTCTTATATTAATCTACTGTTCAGTCTGTTTCTCTCACTCGCCCCCCCAACTTGAGCCCAAAGACGATCAAGTCCTTCCATGACTGATGATTCCTCGTATACGACTGATTTTGACTATAGCGACCAGTTTTTTTTTTCCCTCTCGATCAGTTGATTGACAGTATTGATTGACCAATCCTGTTGAGAGAGAAACGCTCCACACGGCCAGTCAGGTGAAATATGAAGCTAAAAGGCAACGGTAACTATAATGTTTACAAACCCAAATGAGACCAACAAACGCTGTTGAAAAAGAATGTCTAGGAACTTTGAAAGAAAAGAAAAAAAAATCTTAAAAAAAAAACATTAAAAAAAAACAAAAGAGAGACACACTCTGAAGAGTACTTATTTCTTAAAATGATGGAACTTTTTTCGCTTACTTTCTATGTGACATGAGGTAATGTAATTCTTTTTCCAATCATTGCATGTGACTTATTTTTTGATTTGCAATGAAAACTGTTAGAATGGATGGTACATTTTGTGACGTCAGTGCAACGTTGAGACGCCGATTGCTAGGAAATCAATGTCGGTGTCTTATAAAAAACCCGTGTTTTTTCCATGTCGCGTGAGGAGTGCTTATGGACCAATGAATGCTAAATGTGTGACCATACAAAGCTGTAAAAGGTTTTGGTTTTATTTGTACATGGTTATTATGGGTAAAATAAACCATTCAAAGCAAGTTAACATCTTTAGTCTGAAGGGTTTAAAGCTCTCACACATTTGTTGGTAAACAGTCGGTACCGGGGGGGGGGGGGGGAAAACGGTACTTCAAAAGTTTTGCTTTGGGTAACGCAGTAGATACATTGTTGTGAGGTAAGTTTTCAACGGTAAAAAGTTGATCCAACATGGCACCTGGTAATGTGCTTCCATTCAGATTTCTATAAGGGCTTGATACAGTCAGTTCAACCACACGTTAGGGAAGGTGTCAAGAACTCAAAATACAATCAGGGTTTGATAGTTGATATGCTTTCCCATATAAGGCGAGACAAGGCAAGTTTATTTCTATAGCACAATTCAGACACAAGGCCATTCAAAGGGCTTTACAGGGGCAAGATTCAAATACATAATACACATTAGAAAAGCAAAATGAACAGAAATAAAACATTCAAAAGCGAATGAATAGCTCAAGGAAGGGTAGGGGTGGGCGGTGGGGTTGGGGTTGGGGGTTCAACATATCCATCCACCCACAATCCTCCTGTGCACCAGCGTCATCTGATCAACCAACACCTGCACCGTCCACCACCTTGCATCACCATGACTCCACCAACCAGCTCCTGTGACCTCCACAAAGGCCAAACCGTCTCCGCCCTCCAACCTCTCTTCATGCCATCGACTACGCAGCTAGCGGCTAGCGGCCTTATACTGCAAGGGCCTCTGGGAAATGGAGTCACAAAAATATCACAGCATGGTTCGACCAGATCTCTTGTCACTCTCTTTTTCCTCCCACACACACCACACACACCTCTCTCTCCATATTTACGCCACTAAAGAAGTTCCTCCGACCTCACTCCAGCAAGAAGGTCACTTCGCATTTTATGGTGTTTTTTAACCTTTATTTTTCCAGATAAAACATGAAGAACAGTTTCTTATTTACACTATTGTAGCGTGAGTGTGATAGAGAGCACAATGTTACACACTCCTGATAAGTAAGCAAATACATGGGTCTTCAAGGCAGCTAACTCAACCCATGCATGATATACATTTTGTTAGCCTCATAGCATAATTGCCTACATCCTATTTACCCTATACTCTACTTTTACTCTACATCTAGTCTACTCTACATCTACTTTTCGTTAGCCTAATAGCATAATTGCCGAAGTCATATTTTAAGGGTTATAGAGTAGGGTAAAGTAGATGTAGAGTAGAGTAGATGTAGAATAGAGTAGATGTAGAGTAAAAGTAGAGTAGAGTAAATATGGTTTAGGCTATTATGCTACGAGGCTAACGATATGCAAGGTCGAACCAAGAAATCAAATCAATGCGATTTTTTATTTATTTTTTTCACTTTGGTCTCAAATTTTTACGATATTGAGTAAAAAAGGAGATTTTACACATTTTTCCTGGAGGCTGACGTGCCATGCAATCTAATAACAATCTCACTGGTTGATTTTTACTACACTTTTCTTCAGACTGAAGCCAATTAAGTAAACAGGTAACAGTGGGTATAGGAGTAAAAGAAGCTCACATACATTTAACTGTAGATGTCCGGCCAAGGGAATAAAATATAAATTGTTGCAATTATCGCAATTATAAATAAAAATCTGGTCATTCAGATGTCCGCTGTTAAATATACGAAATAAAAACCAAAGAACCGTAAATATTCCATTGAATTGGCATGAATTCAGTCACTAGTTTATAATACAATAAAGCAGGTAAAACTATACAGTGCCTTTAGCCTGTGCCATTATTTTGTTGTGAGGTCTGTAGAATTCTTACCATATGTGCCCGACCCATGATTGTCCACATTAATCCTCAGAAACTAGGCCGCGGCTTTATATTATAATGGGTCAACGGCTACAGAAACATGAGCTCCTATTGCACTTAGAGAACCGTTTCTCTGCAAGAAAAGGAGACTGTTCAATTTATCTTCATTTCTACCTCAGCCAGACTTTTACTAGAACAACCTGGGGGGTCTCCTGTGGTCCTAGGACTTAGCAAACGAAAAACACAAATACACATCTCAAAATGAAATGCCAAAACTCAGACTCCCAACAGAGGGCTTTGGCTGCTATACGGGATGACTCAGGCAAACTGTGAGATCACTGAAGAGCATTTAAAAAAAGTCATGCGATCGTTTTGCTTGTGATAAAAAATTGTCTGTGTGTTGACTATAAATCCTTGAAATGAAAGGAAAATAGTGTTGAATGTACCAAGTTATTTGTAATTCAAACCTTTAATGAGATGTGGTGTTTGGTTCTTGAATACCTACTGAAGGTGTATTGAACTCTGAGATCCTATGTAGTATAAAGGTGCAAACAATTTAGAAAACGGTACATCCTATAGCCTGAGAAAAAAGAAGAAAGAGTGTTTTATGGTCTCACTGTCTAACCCTACATTTTCCCATGTGTGACATCACAAGTGGTGAAATGTAAGGTTAGAAATAACAGGACAGCTGGGCCAAGGGAAGACTGAGGGAAGAAAAACCTCATTCATTATATAATAATAGTGATTTTATAATGATAGAACGCCGGTTCCATATGAGTTAAGTATTATTTTAAGCAGACGTCTGCAGCTTTATATGTGGAGGTTGTGGCCTACTTATTCTAAGTACATTAATATCTGCCCGTTAACAGGAATTAGCGGGTAATACTAAAAGTCCATTGGCTAAATCAGCTATCCCCTTTAAATGAATCAGTCAGTCATTTAGCCTGTGACATCTCCATAACAGCTAAGCTACAAATCTACACTAAACTGCTATTAGCCGCATTATCATAATACTAGCTATTGATGATGGCTGTACGATGGCCATGAATGATGACAATAAAACATATTGTATAAAATTGCCTTGTAAATTTCTCCTTTTTTGGAAAAATGTCAGCAATAGTTTCCTTTTCCAGATGTATTTGAGTTTGGCTTTACCTGCAGTAGAGGTCCATCATGGGACCTGCAGTAATCTGCCTCCAAAAAATCTTTCTGTCACAACCTTGTCTCACTGCATTATTGTAACAGAAAACATATTTTTTTGCAGAATGAATACACAGGGGAAAATACTTCAAAAAGTGCAAAAAGTGTGTGTTCATCTTTTCTCATCATTTGAACAATTTTTCCAAATTTGGCCACAGAGCTGCGCCCCTATTGTAGTTATGTAAGTAAGTAAGTCAGCAAAATATATTTATATATATAGTGCTTTTCACAGACAGGGTCACAAAGTGCTTAACAATGTGCAAAGTAATATAAAAGCACAGTAAAATACTAGTAAATACGTCTCTGAGAAAAAAAATATATATAAAACACAACAGATAAAATAAGCAACATATAAAAGACAGAAGTTACCCAAAAGCTGAACTTGTGTTAAAGGAAAAGTGAATATTATATGTGCCTTAGATCAGCTCCCAAAGGTGTTGTAGTGTTTGCATGAACTGCACACAGGAGGTAAGTGACATAACCAACAGTCAGGTTAGATGCTATTTCTGTGTGACTGCAAAACAAATCCACATATAGGACATATAGGCCTATCCCCACCCATGTATGTATGCTCATGTTTGGGTGGGGATAGGCCTATATGTGCTGTGTTGTGTTCTGTGTATGCTGGCTGCTGTAGCATCTGAATTTCCCTGCTGGGATGAATAAAGTATATCTTATCTTATCTTATCTTATCAACTAGAGCTAGCTACAAATGAGGGATATACAAACAGTTTACGTTTTGTCTTTTCCAAAGTCATGTTCATTATGCAAGGAGAGATTACAGCTTAACTTTGCCTCTGCAAGGGACTTAAGATTTAAATTATTTAGTAGGTCAAATCATCAAAATAATCAACGATAGCCCCTCCTGCCAGTCCTCCAAAACACCTAGTCCATTGTGTATTCAATTATATATTACACACGTCAGTCTGCCCCAGGGCAGCTGTGGCTACTATCGTACTTTATCACCACCAGTATGACTGTGTGTGAATGAATTGAACCTGGAACCCTGTAAAGCGCTTTGAGTTCCTAGGAAATAAAGCGCTATATAAATCCAATCCATTATTATATCGGCTACAGTTGAGTAACGAAGCAAAAGTACAAACTCCATGAGAAACATTAACATAAATGAACCATTCAGTAATCTATGGCTATGGCTATTATCGTCCAGCTATTATATTATTATTATATTATATAGCTGCTGCTATCATTACAAACGTACAGAAACACACAATCCTTAACTTACCTCGTGAAAACAAGAAAGTAGTTGAATACATCATGAACTCAAACACGAGAAGTTTCTTCTAAAATCATTATTTCTCTAACCTAAAGGCAATCGGTCTTTGTCAGAGTTAACTAAGCAGAACCTCCTGTTGCTACTAACGCCCCTCTCTCCTCTCCTCTCCTCTCCTCTCCTCTCCTCTCCTCTCCTCTCCTCTCCTCTCCTCTCCTCTCCTACATATGGATCCCCCATCCTTTTCCTCATCTGTTCTTTCCCTCTTTTCTTGTTCTCTTGTTCATCTGAGCTCTAAGAATAGATCTCAGAGAAAAACCCCCAGAGGACTGATCCACAGGCGTTCCCATGTTGGGCCTCTGAAGTCTGACAGAGCTTGGGATGAAGATAAATGAGATAGGGTTCACACACACCGCGCTTCCAACATGCATTTCCTTCCCATAAGCTGCACCATATTTTCCTTGTTTTCCCATCGGAGCCTAGAAGCCTTGTTTCTGAGGATTAATGGGGATATGTTATACGGTGGGCACCTTGTGTAAGTAGGCCAGATGTTTTGCCTTGTCCACCTGCTGGTTTTTTAAGGGAATTTGAACTAAACCGAAGCCTACAGCAGGCAGAGATTGTAAAATTATACCCTAAAACAGCTCCGGAAAAATTAAGAGACCAGTCTGGATTTTTCATAAATCTTCATCTCCACATAACTTATTGAAAATGACTCTTAATGACAAGAAATGTATTGGGATTTGGTAGAAATGTTGTCAGTAGTTTATATTATAAAACCAAAATGTTCATTCTACTCAAACATATGCCTATAAATAGTCAAACGAGAGACACTGAACATTTGGAGTGGTCTCTTCATTTTTTCCACAGCTGTAGTATGTAGCAGTGCAGGTATAAGAAACTGTAATGTGTAAAAATGCATTCCTGGTGCATTGTAAATCTATAATGCAGGCCAGGCACGCATCTAAGGACACTATACTAACCTAGAGCGCATCAGGGCAAATTATTGATGTTGTGGGACCATCATGTATATACTGTCTGTCTCTACCCTGCCTCCATGAATACACTCTCCCTTGGGGGAAGACCCTATAAGGTTCCAGAGAGGGCACTTCCATATTAACTAGTGAAGTGTCTGCATCCCTTTTCCTAGCTGGTGTATAATGTTTATTATAAAGTAATAATGTAACAAATCCCACAGAGTATTGGTGGTGGAGTGGGCTATACCATTCTATTCGTGATTTTTAATAGCACAGCGGAGAGTTATACGTTTTGTGAAAGAAGGGCAAGATGTATTGATCACTTGACTCACACTGAAGGATAAGTACAGTGCCTTGAAAAAAGTATTCATACCCCTTGAACTTTTCCACGTGTTGTCACGTTACAACCACACACATACATTTATTTTATTGTGATTTTTTTGAGATAGACCAACACAAAGTGGCGCATAATTGTACAGCTCCGGAAAAAAATTAAGAGACCAGTCTGGATGTTTCCATCTCTACATTTCTATATGGAAATGCTCTAAATGACAACATTCGTATTGTGAATTTAGTAGAAATGTTGTCAGTAGTTTTACTGTATAGATTCAACCAAAATGTTCATTCTACTCAAACATATGCCTATAAATAGTAAAGCGAGAGACACTGAACATTTGCAGTGGTCTTAATTTTTTCCGTAGCTGTATATGGCTGTGTCTCAAGCTCTTAGTGCAACCATCCCTTCTCTTAGTCTTTTGAGGTGTCCAGTTAATGTCTGTGTTGATTTACCATGAGTGGGTATATGACTCTTGCCCACACACTGCAGCATATTAGCTGAGGCCATGCGATAGCCAATCAATAGGATAGAATGGTCATAAGTCTAAGCACTGGAAGGTCAATGTAAAGCAATAGCAGCATCAGGATACGTTGAAGACAATGATGCACGTCATGTCACAATGATGCATTTAAAGCTCCAGTGAGTTTTACATCCGATGTACAAAGAACTAATGGTTGCTTAAAGACCTACTTCTCCGGTGGAAAACGATGGTGTATTGAACTCTGCAGATCCTATGTAGTATACGTGTGCAAACATTTTAGAAATCGGTGCATCCTAGCCTGAGAAAAGGTTTTATGGTCTCGCTGTCTAACCCTACATTTTCCCATGTGTGACATCACGCATGGTAAAATGTAGGGTTAGGATTAACAGGACAGCTGGGCCAAGGGAACACTGAGGAAACCACTGAGGGAAGAAAAACCTCATTCATTATATTATAATAGTGATTTTATAATGATAGAACACCGGTTCCATATGGGTGAAGTATTCCTTTAATTATTAATATAAGGGCGCTCTCACATTTTATTATTTTGCAAGCAAAGGCACAAATCGTTTTCAAAGAGTTATTGTGTGATTTATATCATCTGGTCATGCAATTCTTCAAATTAATATTTCGGTTTGCTGTTCTTTCTCCCTTCTATAATGACACCTCACAGATCAAATCAAATCAAATCAAATCAGTTTTATTTGTATAGCCCAAAATCACAAATACATTTGTCTCAGCGGGCTTTACATTTCATACAATATGATACAATATGATACAATATGATACAATATGACACCCTGCCCTTACACCCTTAGCTCGGCTGAGGAAAAACTCCCAGTAAAAACCCTTTACCGGGAATTTAAAAAAATTTAAGAAATCTCAGGGAGAGTCGACAGAGTAAGGGATCCCTCTCCCAGGACGGACATGCTGCAATAGATGTCATAAGTAGAGAAAATCACAAAGGAATTTGATCATTGGAGTGTACATGCACATATACTGTATAAGCCTTTAACTCTGGGCAACTGTGGCTTTGGGCGACTGTGGCTCAGTTGGTAGAGCGGGCCGGCTGATGATCAAAGGGTTGGAGGTTCGATCCCCGCCCTGCCACCTGTGTGATAGTTGTTGTGTCCTTGGGCAAGACACTTCACCCACCTTGCCTCGTGTGAATGTCGATAGTAAGCCTGCTATCGGTGTATGAATGTGTGTGTGAATGGTAACGTGGGAAAGGAAAACAGGTCTCCCTTGCAAAAGAGTCTTCGGTCTCAATGGGATTTACCTGTATAAATAAAGGTTAAAAAAAATAAAAAAATAAAAAACTCCCAGCGATTTAAACTGGGTGGTCAGTTGCAGCTGTAATTTGCAGCTATAAGGTTATGAGTGTGTGATGCCAATGAGGTCAATTATTTTGAACATTTGTGGTTATAATAAAGAAACCCACACAGTACATCTAAAAAGTGTCGCTGAAGAAAAAAATAAATTGTTTCTGCAGATCTTACGAAATCGTGTCCGTCCAAAATCTGTGATATACAGTTCCGGTAAAAAATGAAGAGTCCAGTCTGGATTTTTCTTCAATCTTCATCACTACATTACTTTATGAAAAAGCTCTTAATTAATGACAATATTCTTATTGTGAATTTGGTAGAAATGTTGTCAGTAGTTTATAGAATAAAACTCAAAATGTTCATTCTTCTCAAACATATGCCTAGAAACAGTAAAACGAGAGACACTGAACATTTGGAGTGGTCTCTTGATTTTTTCTGGAGCTGTATTTACACTGAAACATTGATATTCTAACATTACAAAGACGAATCCAGGGGCATTAATGTTCCCCGCAATCAACCAAACATTCACTGCCCACTCACCCAGTCTCTGCATTTCTTTATATACAGTATCTCTCAGCCCTTGCTCTCTTCCTGTCTGAAAGTGTGTGTGTGTGTGTGTGTGTGTGTGTGTGTGTGTGTGTGTGTGTGTGTGTGTGTGTGTGTGTGTGTGTGTGTGTGTGTGTGTGTGTGTGTGTGTGTGTGTGTGTGTGTGTGTGTGTGTGTGTGTGTGGTGGGGGGGCCATTAGCGCGCCGCGAGCTAAACAAACAATGTCAGCTAAATTAAACCGGGATGAAGATGATGATTTTACATTAAAAACACTCTGCAGGATGGGAACTGAATATGTGTGTGTGTGTGTGTGTGTGTGTGTGTGTGCGTGTGTGTGTGTGTGTGCGTGCGTGCGTGCGTGCTTCTGTGTGTGTGTGTGTGTGTGCGTGCGTGCTTCTGTGTGTGTGTGTGTGTGTATGCATCCCCGTGAGAATGCAGCCCTTTTCCAGCATAAACAGCAGATGTTTTCAATTGAATAGATACACAAGCACTTAATCCTGCAGCTACACAGTCTGGTTGAATCCGCTGTAAAGAGGGAGCATCACTCAAAGGGGGTTCTGACTAAATGGCTTCATGTCGATGTTGTGGGGGAAAATCTAATTCAATGACAAATCTCAAATGTGTAACTCAGTGAGGGCAACATTCAGATGAAACGTTTTCTGCTATTTTATTTTATTTTATCCCTTCTAATGTGATGTGTAGAGTGCGTTACTCTCTCCCTGAATGAAAGTGTGTGTGTGTGTGTGTGTGTGTGTGTGTGTGTGTGTGTGTGTGTGTGTGTGTGTGTGTGTGTGTGTGTGTGTGTGTGTGTGTGTGTGTGTGTGTGTGCGTGTGCGTGTGTGTGTGTCTAAATCTGTAAATGAAATGCTTTATTACTACCCTGAGGTTGGGTTTTAAGGACATACTATATTACATTTAAAAACATATTTCCTACCAGCAAATATCATATAATTAAACAGTGTAAAGGTACATGTTTAGCATTTGGTACAAGTGCTGAGAGGAAGAGCTTGAAATAAAGCATTTTTGTAATGCAAAATATTTTATGTGAAAATTCAAATAATGACTCAGAGACAGAGTTATATTGGCTTTTACAAATATAATATAATATATAATTTGTAACTTAATGAAATTTTAAATTAAAATTAATATTTTTGTCAACTAACATTACAATTTATAGTGAAGACGATAGCTTGAATTCTAGTCCTTTCGACGACATGTTATTTGGATTGTGTCTCTAAATAAATAAAAAAAGTTAATTTTGAGCCAAAAGTGATAGTTTGAATAGTTTGTGATAAAAATGAATTGGAATTATAATCCTGCCTGTAGTCTAAAATAAAAGATACACACAACAACAGGAAGATGAATTTCATTTTCCTGTAATCAAACGTGAAAAAAAAATATTTACGTGACATCAAACACACAGTTGTTTCTCACAAAAATAACGATCTATCTAGTCGAATTTATCAGATTAAAGTTACTTTGATGTATAAAACGGCTGGTTTAAATCAAGCGATCTGATTGGTTCCTAACTGTTGAATAATGGGCGTGTACATAACTGCTATGACGTCCAATCAGGCATAAGAGACATTAGAAATCTCGCTCATCCTTGTCTTTCATCCATATATAACTCCTTCACCGAACGCCAGTCGGCTGAGCTAAACAATGAACAATGATTGTATTTTTTCTATGCTGTTTCCTCTGCTGTGATAACGTTTCTAACTCAAATTTACAGAGCTACATTTCTTTTGGCATTAATCTAATTCTTAGATGTTCTCAAAAGAAGTCACATATGAGATTTATGGATATTTGTTATGTGTGTGTATATATATATATATATATATAAAAAACAATATATAGAAAATAAGTTCTATTCTATATTAACTGCATTGCAAACGCTGTGATTTTAAAAAGCACTGTAAGAGTGTACAGAGATTTCTTTATCAATGTTATGGTACATTAATATGTTCTGCGATCTTGCAGCTTTTTGATGCTATTTATTTTCTTTTGTTTTTTTTTCTGGAAGCCTGTGCTTTTAATAAATATATTTTCTACGGTATACAAAGGGGGATAAGCCTACGCAGTGCCTGATGTGTGTCTAACTGGTGTTGGCCGTGGGTGGCAGAAGAAAGAAAAAAAACAGAACGCAAATAAGTCCTGCTCCATTCCTTCTCTGGTGTCTATTTTTATTTACAAGCAACATAAAAAAACACACAGTTTATCTACGTGTTCGCTCTGACTATTATTTCAGTATGTAAGGTGTAATATACTTAGGTGTTCCAGAAGCCAGCAGACATACACACACATGCAAATATCACACTCACACACGCACACACACACACACACACACACACACACACACACACACACACACACACACACACACACACACACACACACACACACACACACACACACACACACACATTTACACTACATATCCCACCCATACAAAAAACATGAGCCCACAATACATAGCCAAGATTACAGTAAAACAGTGGTATGTCTAAGTCATGATCTAAGTCATAGATAGTATAATAAAAGATAGTCTAAGTATGTTACTCGTAGATAACAGAACAGAATCCCAGCTCTGCCAATGCATAGTATGATAGATGAATAAAGAATTATAATAAGAAAGCAATCAAGTGTGCAAATATACAGGTGCAGAAACATAATTGACATGCAGCTCATATCCTTGTCGAAAAAATGATTGTATTGTCATGTTTTCAGGAAAAAGACAATGGATCTTGTTGCACTGAAGGTAAGACACATAGCCTACAGGTACAGCTCCGGAAAAAATAAAGAGACCAGTCGGGATTCTTCTTAAATCTTCATCTCTACATAACGTATTGAAAATGCTCTTAATGACAATATTCTCATTGTGAATTTGGTAGAAATGTTGTCAGTAGTTTGTTTTATAAAACCAAAATGTTAATTCTACTCAAACACATGCCTATAAATAGTCAAATGAGACACATTGAACATTTGGAGTGGTCTCTTCATTTTTTTTCCAGAGCTGCACAGTATTGATGCTATTATAATGTCTGCAGCTGCTCCAATCAACATTTTATGATAACAGCCGATCTAATGTGTTGAGGAAAGGGGTCGCTCGTTATGAACCCATAGAGAATTTGGTAACACTTTATTTTGATAGTCCACTGTTGATTTGATTTGATTTGATTTATTAGGATCCCCATTAGCAACACACCGGAGTGAGAGCTAGTCTTCCTGGGGTCCGAAACATACAATATAGGTGATTAGATTAGATTAAAACTCTTTACCGAGAGTTTTAATCTGCATTTTGCTTTAAACCTGCAGTGTGTAGAATTTTGGGTTTTATTTCCTAGCAGATTTTGTAGAAAGTAATTATAATATCCATAAGTACATTTAATTTAGTGCATAATAGCTGTAAAGAATGTTTTGAATTATTATTTTTTCCCTTAGAAAGGGTCTCATATATGTCCATATTTCTGCATATTTTGGACCAAGGCCTAGTGCCGCCATCTTGAAAGTGTCATAGTTGGAATGTCATCAGGTGCATTGTTTAAAATTTTGAATTGTTCTTGTCCTTGAAGGCCACTGTAGCTTCTGTTATTATTCTAAAGGGTTGGGGTTACCCAGGGAGCGTTGCATTCTAGAACTTTGTAGAACTTTCTTGATGATGTCATATTACACACTGCACCTTTAAAGGTGTGTGTGTAGTAATCGAAATAGTAAGTGGCATCAAGTGCTGAAAGTTCTTGATTGGTTCCCATGGTTACCCCTCCCTTTGGAGTAATTTTCAGAAGCTACGGTGGCCTTCGAGGACAAGAAGCTACAGTAGTTAGTTACCAAAGATGGCATCATCCAACACTGCCTCAAGTCTTTCCACAATATCAAGTAATGAGGGGAAGATGTATTTAGTTATTTATTCTATAGAACTTCTTCTTCGTCTTCCAACAAGTGCATTTCCCCAGGCCCAACACAATATATATGTCCGTTAAGTTTGTCTATGCTGTGATACTGGTGCTGCAACATGGCGGACTCCATAGGGTGACCTGCTCCTATGTAAATATGAAAAGCTCATTCTAAGGAAATAAAAGAAAAAAAAGTTTTATTTTCAAGCAATTATAATACTCATTAAAGGTGCAGTGTGTAATATGACATCATCAAGAAAGTTCTAGAATGCAACACTCCCTGGGTAACCCCACCCCTTTCGAATTTTTCATTTTTCATTTAACTTTTATTTATCCTCGAGAGACCAATTGAGGGGTGACCCTCATTTTCAATGACGTCGAGTCAAAACAAATTCAAAACAACAATACAAACAAAATATTCAATGCAAAAACATCAAATACACAACAAGTGAAGAGAAGAAAAAACAAAACGATTGAAACATTTACAGAGTGGGGAAGAGAGGCAGCAATTAAAAGGCATACAGTACAATATAGTCTAATTAAAACAGTTACAAGTAGAGTTTGGCAGATCCAAGATAGTCTGTTTAAATTGGCCAAAGGATATGAATGTATTTAGTTTAATTTTTAGCTGTAAGTTGTTCCAGGAGTCAGGTGCACTGAAGCTAAAAGCTGTCTTTCCCAGCTCAGACCGGGCTTGTGGGACATAAAGCATAAGCATGTCAGTGGAGCGGGTCTGATATAGCCCATCTGAAACAAGCAGCATTTCTGTTAAATAACGAGGAAGCTTCCCAGTCAAGGCTTTGTAAATAAAAACATGCCAATGTGCATCACGTCTCTCTTTAAGGGAGGGCCACCCAACCTTCTCATATAAAAGACAATGGTGTGTGTCATAAGCATCTCCTGTGATGAACCTTAAAGCAGAGTGAAAAACTGAGTCTAGGAGTTTTAGACATGAATGTGATGCATGCCGGTAGACCACATCACCGTAATCAAGGACAGACATAAAAACTGCCTCAATAATCCTTTTCCTACTGAACAACGGGAAGGTGGCTTTATTCCTATAAAAATATCCAATCTTTTGTCGCAGACGACAGACAAGATTTTTTATGTGAAATGTAAAAGAGAGTTTTTCATCTATCCAGATGCCAAGATATTTATATTCAGTGACTCTTTCAATATGAGATCCATTATTTGTGTGAATAATAAGATCATTAAAATGTATAGTTTTTGCTCTGGAGAAACACATATATTTGGTTTTGTCTGTATTAAGAACAAGCCTGAGGTCCACTAGACAGTCCTGCAGGGTGTTAAAAGAGCTTTGTAGGTTCTCAATAGATTGGTGCACCGAATCGGAAATGCAATACAGTACTGTGTCGTCAGCGTATAGATGGGCGTGACAGTTTTTTAGCGATGAAACAATGTTGTTTATATAAATTGTGAAAAGAACTGGACCTAAAATTGAGCCCTGTGGGACACCATTTGTAACAGTTAAAAACTCAGACTGGTATCTTCCCAGTTTAACTGACTGCTGTCTATCAGAGAGATAATCCCTAAACCAGCTACATGCAGACTGATCAAAGCCAATGTCATGCAGCCTCTGTAAAAGCAAATGGTGGTCAACAGTATCAAAGGCCTTTGAAAGATCAATAAAAAGTGCTGCACAGTGCTTTTTCTTGTCTAATGCTGTAACAATGTTGTCTACAACCAAAGTCACAGCAGAGACAGTACTGTGACCTGCCCTAAAACCAGATTGGAATGGGCTCAAAATGGAAGCACTAGTTAGAAATGTTTTTAACTGATTATTAATAAGTGATTCTAGAATTTTTGCGAGGCATGGGAGTTTGGAAATTGGCCTGTAGTTATTAAGATTATTTTTGTCACCACCTTTATGTAAAGGAATTACATGAGCTTTTTTCCAAATTTTAGGAACTATTCCAGAGGAGATGGAAAGATTAAAAATATGGGTAATTTGTTTTGATATTATATGTGTAGAGAGCTTGATTGAAAACGGGTCCAAATTGTCCTCTCCCATGTACTTCTTGGGGTTGATGGCGAGGAGCGCATCTACAACAACACTTGTGGGAAGAAGATCAAGGCTGAAAATAGGAGTTTGAGAGACAGGCGGTACGTTACTACTGGTGGTAGAAGGCCTATATCCTCCATTCTGAAAGAGTTGACCAGTAGCTACAAAATGTTTATTAAAAGCTAAGCCAATCTCTTTTTGATCATTGAGAGTATGACCATTTAATTTGATCTGAGTGGGAACTGTGCTAGAATTGTTTTTATTATAGTTCACAGCTTTCCAAAATAGTGCAGGGTTAGAGTAGCAGTTTGAGATTAATTCAAGGTAGTATTCAGATTTGGCTTTCCTGACCATGGCTGTGCACTTATTCCTAAGGTGTCTAAAAATTGTCCAATTGGTATTATCTCCAGAGCGTCTAGCTACAGACCATGCTTTATTTCTCTCGGAAAATAAATCAGACAGTTCACTTGTAAACCAGGGGTTTGATCTATTTTTTACTCTATGTTTTTTTAGGGGCGCATGCTTGTTTATAATTGAGGTGAAAGTATTGATGAAATGGTCTAAGGCTAACTCAACATCCGAAATTTGCGTAGTCAGTTGAATGTCACTATGATGGAGATCACTTAAAAAGGCTTGCTCATTAAAACCTTTAAAATTACGCTTAATTATGATTTTAGGTTGAGATCTTTTTAAATGAATACTTCTGATACAGGCCACTGGGCAGTGATCACTAATCCCAAGCTCAAAGACACCAGCTGAGGCTATTTTATTTATTTTATTTGATAAGATTAAATCGATTAAAGTTGATTTTGCTGGATTTTTTAGATTGGGTCTTGTGGGCTCAGTTATTAATTGTGTAAGATTAACGTTGCTACAGATTTCTTTGAAAGATTCAGAGGCACCAGAAAGCCAGTCAACGTTAAAATCACCCATCACAATTACCTCTCTATTTACATAACTGGAGAGCATATGTGCTAGATCATTTAAGGAGCTAGTTACAGCTGATGGGGGCCTATACACACCAATTACAACAAAACAATCATTTGACGATAAAGATAATTCTAGCGCAAGAAATTCAAAGCCATTTGGAACAGAGACAGCATGTAAAAGTGTTACAGAATAACAGGATTTAACATATACAGCCACTCCCCCACCCCTTGTGTTTCTGTCTATTCTGAATAAATTATAATCATTTATTGCCACAATAGAGTCATCTGTACTCTTCTTTAACCAGGATTCAGTCAGAATCAAAACATCTGGATCTGCCTGGGACACTAAAATCTTTACGTGGTCTAATTTATCATGCTGCAATAAACTTCTAATATTTAAATGTAGAAAACCCAAGCCCTTTCTTGATTTAAGAATTTGTGGTGAATTTAGCTTACAGCTAGGAAGCATTGCTTGTTTTTCAGGGTCATACAAAACAGGTGTGTGCCTGTAGAGGGAGCCAACGTTAGAAGCAGCAGGTGGATGGGCCGTTGGAGGTGAGGGAGGACAGTCAGGTGTGATGTCCAGAGCTGGAGGAAGGTTTGCAGCACAAATGGAAGGGGAGTATAATTCATGTTGAGCAGGACTTCCGGGGGGGTCTTTTTTAGTGGAGGTTCTTCTGATGGGGTCATGCTGTGGTGAATATCAGTCCAAATTAAATGCAATGTGCTGAATGAAGTTATTTGTTAGTTCTCTTACACCTTTGGTGTTGGGATGGAGGCCGTCAGATTTAAAGAGCTCGTGTCTGGTCCAAAAAGAGTCAAAGTTGCTGATGAAGCCCAGCATGTTTGAAGAGCAGAAAGACTTCAGCCAGTCATGAAGACTCAGGAGGCGACTGAAGCGCTCTGGGCTTTTAGACAGAGTGGGGGTGGGGCCGGAAAAAATGCAGGTTTTCCCCAAACTCTGCAGGGTGATGGACAAACTCTCTAGTTGGGCATAGAGTTTGCACGATTGTTTGTTCATAACATCGTTTGTCCCAATATGAAAAATGACAGTGTGGGCTGTAGGGTGGCGGTCGATGAGGGCAGGTGAGAGCTCTAGCATGTCACACACCTTTCCTCCAGAAAGGCAATAAGTGAAGGCACCAGGAAGTTGCAGGTATCTGATGATGGAATCCCCTATTATCAGAATCTCTGGCTCCTCATTCATACAGCTCCCTCTGTACAGTGACAGCTTAGATGTGAGTGACAGCTTGGATTTGAGGGGCGGGGCATAGCTGCGAGAGTGAGCAGCACCTGTACAGGATACGTCATCGCCAGCTGCGGCGACCTCGGGGACATAATTTTGTTGATGCACTGATGGACGTTCTGGTCTGAATGGAGCTGGAGGACGGCGGCGATCCTGGCGTCCGCCTTGGGGAGTGGACTGGGAACTTGAACGCCTCTGAATAAGTATGGAGCGGGTTGGGACTGGCGACTCGGATCGGGAGAATGCAGCGCCAGCCGCAGGCTCAGTAGCCCCATCTAGCTCTTCCAGCGGAGCAAACGAATTGTGCAACAGTACAGGACCAGGCGAGAGAAGAGGGGGAATTTGTCTGCCCTTCTTGACGACAGACGACCAAGAAGCGTTGGTAGTTGGAGTTGAGACCGGAGCAACAGAAGCGCCACTAGCCGGCGGCTGAGAGCTTCGGAGCGGAAAATGCTCCAGCACGGCTATCCGGGAGACCAGAGAGGACTGCCGCTGGAGGACATCGTGAACAAGGCTCTCTAAAGCCTGTAGCTCAGCCTTCAGTATAGAAAGCTCCGGATCTGCCTGGGTGAGTGGGGTCATCATTTCTGTATTTATTTTTGTATTTATTTAAAAAAAAAAAAAAAAAAAAAAGAAGAAAAGAAAAGAACACTAACAGAAGCTACAGTGGCCTTCAAGGACAAGAA
The DNA here is from genome assembly GCF_949987685.1 of Ammodytes marinus. Taxonomy (NCBI): domain Eukaryota; kingdom Metazoa; phylum Chordata; class Actinopteri; order Uranoscopiformes; family Ammodytidae; genus Ammodytes; species Ammodytes marinus. The sequence continues at coordinate 30,874 of NW_027648221.1, forward strand.
CAATTCTAAATTTTAAACAATGCACCTGATGACATTCCAACTATGACACTTTCAAGATGGCGGCACTAGGCCTTGGTCCAAGATATGCAGAAATATGGACATATATGAGACCCTTTCTAAGGGGAAAAAAATTATTCAAAACATTTTTTTCAGCTATTATGCACTAAATTAAACTTACTTATGGATATTATAATTACTTTCTACAAAATCTGCTAGGAAATAAAACCCAAAATTCTACACACTGCAGGTTTAAAACATGCCTATGGAAATGATATTCTATTTCTAACAAGTCTGGTATAAAGCTTGAAAAATGCAACAAAAAAAAAAAAAAAAGGAGGACTGAGCCTTGAATGGCACACGCTCCACCCGCTACACCACGGGAACGCCACATAGAGCTGGAATTATTAAGATTGATGGGCATGCAGCATCTTAAATCAAACACTCATGGTATGCTCTTATGTCACTTCTCTATGATTAAGTACCTCCTTCATCATGTACTTTTTAAAATTTTCCAACACAGTGATCACACAATGTTTCCAACCGGCCTTTCTAACATGCAATCATTTGTGTTTCACTTGGTCGTGAATTGACCGAATTCCTCCACAGCAGCAGGGTGAACTGTGAAATTGTGATATAATGAGGGTATATCTTATGAACACATAGAAATATGTTTGTTGTGAGCACTGTGTGAGGAGAATGTTGATGAATGTGTGTGTGTGTGCGTGCGTGTATGCGTGGGTGCATGTGTGTGTGTATGTGTTTGCATGTGTGTGTGTATGTGTGTGTGTGTGTGTGTGTGTGTGTGTGTGTTTGCGTGTGTGTGTGTGTGTGTGTGTGTGTGTGTGTGTGTGTGTGTGTGTGTGTGTGTGTGTGTGTGTGTGTGTGTGTGTGTGTGTGTGTGTGTGTGTGTGTGATTCAGTGATTATGTGCATCAAAATATGTATAACAGTGAATGTGACACACTGTTTTTTACTATCCAACCTGCACAAAGTCAAAACACTGAGGCACTAAGATCAAGGCAATTTTATCATGCAACAAAAATATTTCTGTATCTGTCATTACACAGAGCTAGTTTATTAATTCTATGTCTCTTAGTTTATCATAGCAATAAAATGTATGGTCTGAATAGTGAAACATTTACTTTTAAAGGTGCAGTGTGTAATATGACATCATCAACAAAGTTCTAGAATGCAACGCTCCCTGGGTAACCCCACCCCTTTTGAATAATAACAGAAGCTACAGTGGCCTTCAAGGACAAGAACAATTCAAAATTTTAAACAATGCACCTGATGACATTCCAACTATGACACTTTCAAGATGGCGGCACTAGGCCTTGGTCCAAAATATGCAGAAATATGGACATATATGAGACCCTTTCTAAGGAAAAAAAATAAAAAATAAAAAATCAGCTATTATGCACTAAATTAAATGTACTTATGGATATTATAATTACTTTCTACAGAATCTGCTAGGAAATAAAACCCAAAATTGTACACACTGCAGGTTTAATGTGGTTCATGTTGTTTCAGCCTTATTGCTCCAAATCTAAACTCTGATGGATGATGATAACATTTGCAGTGGCATTTCCCAAACAATATTAGGACACACCAGACGTTGGTCGCATGCCAACAGGGCAGAGGAGAGTGAGGGTGAAGCCCTGTGTGTGTGTGTGTGTGTGTGTGTGTGTGTGTGTGTGTGTGTGTGTGTGTGTGTGTGTGTGTGTGTGTGTGTGTGTGTGTGTGTGTGTGTGTGTGTGTGCGTGTGTGTGTGTGTGTGTGTGTGTGTGTGTGTGTGTGTGTCCCAAAGGGCTGAGAGCAGGCAAGCAGCCCTCAGGCTATTGATATTAGTATGTATGATATTCCTGCTGTTTGCCAACAAACGACCAAACACAAGACCAGTCAATGCAAATATATTATCATAATATCAGATGTCTGACAACTACACAGCCAAAGCTTCACTCATATTCTATCAATACAGGATTTGTGGGGCGCTCCGGTGGTGTAGTGGATAGAGCGCGTACCATATTGGCCCCGGTCTTCGTTGCAGTGGTCGTGAGTTCAAATCCGACCTGTGGACCTTTACTGCATGTCATCCCCCCTCTCTCTCTCTCTCTCTCTCTCTCTCTCTCTCTGTCTCCCCATTTAAACTCTGTACTGTCTAATAAAGATTGAAAATGCCAGAAAATGATCTTTAAAAATAAATTAGGTTATGTTTTCCATCTTATTAGAAAATGTGACATTCAAAATGGGTCTCAGTGTAAAATATATATATATTATATTTGCATCACGGATGTTAATAAGTGGAGTTATTTTCATGAGCGTCAGACTTTCCTTGTGGGAGATAGCAACCCTAGCCCAACCCTAACCCTGGAGAAAATTAATGGAATTCACTGCAAATGACCCAAAACAAAAATGGCCTGATGTTAATAAGTGGAGTAAGTTTCCTGACGCTCATGAAACTTACTCCACTTATTAACATCAGTCATGCAAATATACCCACCAAAGGATTTGATTCTCGGATGAAGAGAAATCGCTTTTGAGAGGGGGTGCTTTTCACAGCAAGCCAGTCCATTTTGTGGGTGATTTACATTGAATTCCATTAATTTTCTGTAGGTTTAGGGTTGGGCTAGGGTTGCTATGTCCCACAAGGAAAGTCTCAAAATCTCTTCTAATTATTGGGGGGGGGGACATGTCACCTGCGTCCCCCCCTAAATCTACACCTATGCACTCACTCACTCACTCACTCTCTCTCTTTTACTCACTCACTCACTCACTCACTCACTCACTCACTCACTCACTCACTCACTCACTCACTCACTCACTCACTCACTCACACACTCACACACTCACTCACTCACTCACTCACTCACTCACTCACTCACTCACTCACTCACTCACTCACACACTCACACACTCACACACTCACTCACTCACTCACTCACTCACTCACTCACTCACTCACTCACTCACTCACTCACTCACTCACTCACATTCACTGCCTTCCCTTTACTTACCTCCATTTTTAATTCTTCATCCACTCTTCCTTTTTCTTAATAACACAATCTTATTGTTATTTATTATTAAATATTTTCCTTCCTTGTTGTCCCTGTTTATTTGTCCCTCTCTTTCTCTCTCTCTCCCTCTCTTTCTTTCTCTCCCTCTCTCTCTCCCTCTCTTTCTTTCTCTCTCTCTCTCTCTCTCTCTCTCTTTCTCTCTCTCTCCCTCTCTCTCTCTCTCTCCCTCTCTCTCCCTCCCTCTCTCTCTCTCTTTCTCTCTCTCTCTCTCTCTCTCTCTCTCTCTCTCTCTCTCCCTCTCTCTCTCTCTCTCTCTCTCTCCATCCTTCATTGTAACAAAAGAACGATGGAAGACGACAAGAAAAAAAGAGATAAACGTCAGGACTGAGAGGGATTCAGAACAGATTGAGTGATTGGGTGAAATTTTTACAGTAACCTTGAATCTTTTTGCATTCCTCCGCTCCGCTTTTTAAGTTATTACGACCGCGGGTCATTTAATAACTGAACGATAATCTGATCAGTTCTGGGAAATAAAGAGGACTATAGGATAACGAAGCTTTCTTTATTCATCCGGCCCAGACAGACCAGATTGGATGGTTAGCCTACTATACAAATTGCAACTAAGAAAATTGGGTAAAATTAGTCAGCCAGTTAGATGGAGAAATAAAGAGTGTATTCTCAGAAATGAGTATTTGGCGAGTTCTTACAACTATAGCTTAAATGAACACCGAAAGAGGCGTCAGTCATCTGAGCACATATTGGAAACAATAGTGGAGCGGATAGGTGCTACAATCTTTCAATTTGTGATACAAGTATGAAAATTGGCATGAGCAGTCTCCATGGGTCAAAGGTTTATTTTGATTGTTTTTAACATTTATTAAAAATGCTTTGAATAACTCCTGATATAAAAGGCTGGTCTTTCTCTCTCTCTCTCTCTCTCCCTCTCTCTTTCGCTCTCTCCCTCTCTCTCCTTCTCTTGCTGTCTCTCTGCCTCTCTCTCTTTCTGTCTCTCTCCCTCTCTCTCTCTCTCTCTCTCTCTCTCTGTCTCTCTCTCTCTCTCTCTGTCTGTAAATAGACAGAGAGATACATGTAAATAGAGTCACAGACAGAATATCATCAAACAAAGCAGAAGAGCACACACTTCAATGTCATTCAGAATGGATTACAATCTGTTCAGAGAAACCAGCTCCTTAAGTTTTAATGTACATGTTTTTTTGGTTTAAACCCCGTCTGTAAACCCTCCTGATCCAGGGCTTGCATTGTTACAGCCCCATCCTTTAATCTGGAGGTTTTCTAATGTCTGATGAATCCTGGGTCTTGGACAGCTGGCAATGCAGCACTCGAGGAAAATGAAATCAAGTCAGTTCAAATGGAGCCACTTGTTTAGGTCAGGGTGTGTGTTTGTGTGTGTGTGTGTGTGTGTGTGTGTGTGTGTGTGTGTGTGTGTGTGTGTGTGTGTGTGTGTGTGTGTGTGTGTGTGTGTCAGGCTAGGATGAACCGATTTCTAAAATGTTTGCACATTTATACTACATAGGATCTCAGAGTTCAATACACCTTCATATTCCCACCGGTGAAGTAGGCCTTTAACTAGTTGGGATATGTAGAGCATGTTGTTTTGTTATGCCTCTTGAGATCAATGTGACACTACACAGCATATCCGGGCCGACAGGTGCATTGTAATCATTTTACTGTGTTATGACAATAAACAAAGTGAATCTAATCTATTCTAATCTAATGTAATATATCTGGGAATCGCCACAAGGTTACCTACCACTTACTCATTAATTTTTAACACGACTGATCTGAGCCATGGCCTATTATTAGAGGTCTAAACCTTTTATATACTATATAGTCTGGACTTGGAGCTTGTTTTTGTAAGGAAGAGTATAAGGGTCACAGGAGAGGAGGACGTTTTTATTTATTTTTTCTACGCACTCTGCAAGAATGAGGCCAAAATGTCGAGATTTGTATAAAATAGAACTAACATTTTGAGAATAGTCAAAGTGAAATGCATTTCTATAGCACATTTAAAAACAACATCAGTTGATCAAAGTGCTGAACAAGATACAATACAAAACAACATATAAGATACATGAGAAAAGAAGGTTAGGAGTGTCAAAGTCTCAACTGGTGTTAAAGGCCAATGCAACAAAAGTGAGTCTTCAGCAACGTTCTAAACTGGTCAACTTTACAGGGATCCAGATTCCATTCATTCACACACAGTCATATCGGTGGTAGTAAACTAAGATAGTAGGCACAGCTGGTATCATGTGTTTGCACTATTCTGTATGTGTACTATCATATTTTGTTGAAAACATCCTTCTGTTGTCTATGTGTCAAATTCTGATGTGTTTAAGTTAAGTCACTTTATTGTCAATTGAACACACACATGCAATGTACGTTACACACGCACGCACACACACACACACACACACACACACACACACACACACACACACACGTTTGGTTATTCTTTAAGAACTAAATATAGGCCAGTGTGTCACTGAAATACATGCTGACATTACAATACAAGGTAAATTGAGATGTTAATGACTAATAACATTACGACCGGTAATGTTAAACCATAAAAAAAATTTGCTACCATAAAACAATTGCTTGAATTAGCCTTGTAGACAGGATGTTATGCACTTTGCAC
>NW_027648220.1:5000-13699 GCF_949987685.1 Ammodytes marinus
TTGACTCAGTAGCGCCAGCTGATTTCACTTCGCTTTCCTCATTGACTTCAGACTGACCAATCACACAATAGTTCTCGGACAAGCTGCGAGAAGAAAGTTCGGCCCGGGTGATGTGTCGAGAACAAGCTGCGAGAACAGCTAAACAAGAGCTGAGAGAAGAAAATGACGTCATTTTCTTCTCTCAGCTCTGTCACCGAGAACTTTGTTCTTTCTTCTCGCGGAGTATGTAACAGCCTTTATATACACACACACACAAGACAGGGTAGACAACGAGGGACAGGTGAAACACATTAGGGGAGGGAGCAGTAATCACACAGGAGGGAAACTTGACAGGACATGGGGAGGAACAAGACAGACGTACCAAAATAAAACAGGAAACACCAAAACAAGACATGACAAAGACAGACCATGACAATTAGTCCACCTCATAATAAAGAGAATATTTTCAAACTATAATGTAGTAAGTGAAAAAAATAAATAAAAACATCTATACAATTTGTTTCAATTAAATCTGTTTAGTCCGCCTCATTTATGAAATAGATATTATAATATATATATATATAATATTTTCTTAATAAAAAAATTCAATAATTGTTGTAGTGGTCCATGTAAAAAAAATTCTACATACATTTGTAAAAATAAAATATATATATTATTTTAACAAATGTTTTTTGTAATAAATAAATAAATAAATAAATAAAACATGAATTTTCTTTGTTTAAATATGTACGTACCCTAACCCCCATATTCCCCCTGTCTGTCTCTGTCCCTGTCCTAGGAGGTCCCCGCCCTGCCGTTTGACACCAGCTTCTGTGAGCGTAACCTGCCGTCAGTCGGAGGTTTACTGAAGCTCATGGGAGCGTCCGCCATCTTGTCTGTCGCCGTGGCAGCCGGCCTGATCGCCTACAAGAAGGGTCTCATTCCCCGCAGCTAAACAATTCCTAAAAAACAACATCGTATTTCACTCCCCTCTAAGGCCATATCTACACACACATGGGTATATTTTGCAGTTTTTTATTTTTAAAGATTATTTTTGGGCATTTTCAAGCTTTATTAGATAGAACAGAGTTGAAATGGGGAGACAGACAGAGAGAGAGAGAGAGAGGGGGGGGGATGACCTGCAGTAAAGGTCCACGGGTCGGACTTGAACCCGCGACCACTGCAACGAAAGGCCGGAGCCAATATGGTACACGCTCTATCCACTACGCCACCGGAGCGCCCCCATATTTTGCAGTTTGAAAGTTTTTAAGCTTTAAAAGGCATATTACTTTTTCCAATTCTGTTATCTTCACTGAGACTACAGAGTGAAAACAATCCAAATTAAAACTATTTAAGTGATTTAACATACTTTAGTTTAGCAAAAATCGAATATACAGCTCTGGAAAAAATGAAGAGTCCACTCCAAATGTTCAGTGTCTCTCGTTTGACTATTTAGAGGCATATGTTTGAGTAGAATGAACATTTTGGTTTTATAATACAAACTACTGACAACATTTCTACCAAATTCACAATACATTTTTTGTCACTTAAAAGCATTTTCAATAAGAAATGTAGAGATGAAGATTTAAGAAAAATACAGACTGGTCTCTCTCTCTCTCTCTCTCTCTCTCTCTCTCTCTCTCTCTCTCTCTCTCTCTCTCTCTCTCTCTCTCTCTCTCTCTCTCTCTCTCTCTCTGTCTCTGTCTGTCTCCCCATTTCAACTCTGTACTATCTAATAAAAGCTTGAAAAATGCCCAAAAAATATCTTTAAAAAAAAAAAAGAAAAAAAACCCGTGTATGTGTAGATTTGGCCTGCATCTCAATACAACACTCTCAGTTAGTATGCACTTGCTTTACGGCCCAATCTATAAAAGTAGTGTTTACTTTATGGATATCTTTTGATAAAACACTAGACTGTTATAGGCTCGTGCAAACACACTAATGCACCATCACCTAACAAATAAAGAGTATGTAACAATTACTAACGGGGCTGAGTGTAAATTGAAGCTATATTGCGTAGCTTTTTCCATATGAATTAATGTTGGTTACATTCAATGCCATCCCATCGCCCAAAACGAGTTGACACAAAAGTTGATTAAGCCTATTATCAGCTCCACAAAACTCTCTGTATTTATCAGTATGGCAGCGTTTACAAACTGGTGTCCCCCCCTTCCCCCCTGACACTGGTGCAGGAGCTCAGAAAAATCCCCAAGAAGAGCCCAAGAAATGTTTCAGTTGTTGATTCTACTGCTAAGAAAAAAAAACCTGGACGTACAGCAGAAGGTATAAAATCCATGTGCGATCACTGAAGGCTTTACCTCATGTAGATGGCGATGCACCGACAGACAGTGTTGTTGTAATTACTCAGAATTCCTCATGGGCTTCTGGGCGACAGAAGTTACGCAGTATAGCTTTAGGAGATGCCAGAGAAGTGAAACAATAGGTCTTGAGATTCAGAGATTGTGAAACCAGTGAAGGAAAATAAAATTAAAAACAGAATCAAATGTTAAAAAGAAAAAGAAATAAATAAATATATATAAAGATAAATATCTCTATTGATATTCCACTGCCAATGACATTACTATACGTTTGAGTGTATAGACTCATCATGCTTTTGCTGTGTGTGTGTGTGTGTGTGTGTGTGCGTGCGTGTGTGTGTGTGTGTGTGTGTGCGTGTGTGTGTGTGTGCTTGCGTGTGTGTGTGTGTGTGTGTGTGTGTGTGTGTGTGAACTTTGTTTGTATGCACTCACACATGCATTAGCGAGTGTGAGTTGTGTACAAAGCGTGCGTGTGCGTGTGTGTGTGTGTGCGTGTGTGTGTGTGTGTGTGTGAACTTTGTTTGTATGCACTCACACATGCATTAGCGCGTGTGTGTGTGTGCGTGTGTGTGTGTGTGTGTGTGTGTGTGTGTGTGCATCTAGCGTGTATAATTACCTCTGCTGATTTTTAGGTGCTGAATTATTCTGGTTTCCAGCGACATCGAAAAAGTACAAAAAAAAATCTATAAATAAATAGCGCTGTGCCATTCATTGTCCATTAACAGAATCAAGTATGAGAACTAAAGGGATAATCCAGTTATTTTAAAGTGTGGTTGTGTGGGGTACTTAGGCATAGTTAGTGGGTTACCTTATGTAGATGGTAATCAGACAGACACACACACACACACACACACACACACACACACACACACACACCACACACAGAGAGAGAGACACACACACACACAGACAGAGACAGACAGACAGACACAGAGAGAGAGACAGACAGACACAGAGAGAGAGAGACAGACAGACAGACAGACAGACAGACAAACACACTTTTCTTCTGCATAGTTAGTGTGTTACCTTATGGAGATGGCCATCAGTCACAGACACACACACACAACGATAACGAACGATTACGAACGCTACGAACAGAACGCTACGAACAGAACGAACAGAACGCTACGAACAGAACGAACGAACAGAACGAACAGAACAGAACGAACGAACAGAACGAACAGAACGCTACGAACAGAACGAACAGAACGCTACGAACAGAACGAACAGAACGCTACGAACAGAACGAACAGAACGCTACGAACAGAACGAACGAACAGAACGCTACGAACAGAACGAACAGAACGCTACGAACAGAACGAACAGAACGCTACGAACAGAACGAACAGAACGCTACGAACAGAACGAACGAACAGAACGCTACGAACAGAACGAACAGAACGCTACGAACAGAACGAACAGAACGAACGAACAGAACGAACAGAACGAACAGAACGAACGAACAGAACGCTACGAACAGAACGAACAGAACGAACAGAACGAACAGAACGAACGAACAGAACGCTACGAACAGAACGAACAGAACGCTACGAACAGAACGAACAGAACGCTACGAACAGAACGAACAGAACGCTACGAACAGAACGAACAGAACGCTACGAACAGAACGAACAGAACGCTACGAACAGAACGAACGAAACGAACAGGCTTCTCCATAAGCTAACACACACGCTGGCCCTCTCCATAAGTTAACACACTCACACGCATAAATACCTCATACAGCCACACTTTTAGGATACTGAACCGTCCCTTTAAGACGCGAGGTGATCATGTGATATTCTGTGTGTTTCGTTTTGTCAACAAATCCCGTGATGTCCAAACCAACCGTCAACTAATCTTTGTGTTTTTTATCAAGTGTGTGGCTGTATTCGAAAAGCCCTGCTAGCGTCCTACTCATACTAACGTCCTACTCATACTAAAAGCCCTACTCATACTAAAGCCCTACTCATACTAAAAGCCCTACTAACGTCCTACTCATACTAAAAGCCCTACTAACGTCCTACTCATACTAAAGCCCTACTCATACTAAAGCCCTACTCATACTAAAAGCCCTGCTAACGTCCTACTCATACTAACGTCCTACTCATACTAAAAGCCCGACTAACGTTCTACTCATACTAAAAGCCCTGCTAACGTCCTTCTCATACTAACGTCTTACTCATACTAAAGTCCTACTCATACTAATATCCTACTCATACTAACGTTCTACTCATACTAAAAGCCCTGCTAACGTCCTTCTCATACTAACGTCTTACTCATACTAACGTCCTACTCATGCTAACATCCTACTCGTACTAACGTCCTATTCATACTAAAAGCCCTGCTAACGTCCTACTCATACTAAAAGCCCTACTAACGTCCTACTCATACTAACGTCCTACTCATACCTAACGTCCTACTCATACTAATTTTGACGTCAATTTGAGTATGTTGTGGTTGTGTATGCGAGTTTGTGTAGGCGAGAAATGACCGGATGAGTACTTCCTACCGGGAAGATTCTGTGTATGGATCGATAGGTTACTTTTCCTACTCAACCGCCCCACAATGCATTGCGTCTTTTCAAACGACACAGAAGTGTTTTTTTATTTCTTTATTGCTTCTGTATACTTCAGTGTAAACAGTCCGACGAACCTTGCAGATGGTTAAGTAGACAGTATGTAGTATATACATGTTGAGTATGTAAGGAGGGAGGACGTTAGTAGGGCTTTTAGCATAGTATATACATGTTGAGTATGTAGGAGGGAGGACGTTAGTAGGGCTTTTAGTATGTAGTATGTACATGTTGAGTATGTAGGAGGGAGGACGTTAGTAGGGCTTTTAGTATGGAGTATATACATGTTGAGTATGTAGGAGGGAGGACGTTAGTAGGGCTTTTAGTATGTAGTATATACATGTTGAGTATGTAGGAGGGAGGACGTTAGTAGGGCTTTTAGTATGTAGTATGTACATGTTGAGTATGTAGGAGGGAGGGCGTTAGTAGGGCTTTTCGACCACAGCCTGTGTCTGTGTCTCAAGCCTGGTATATAACCTGTTGCTATCGGTCTGTGCCATTGGGATTTACTGTTGTCTGAAAACCATTAAAAATGAATGAATGACCAAAACCTGCCTCTGTTGATGTGTTTTATTTATTTAGTTTTTTAGTTAAAGACCTACTTCACCGGTGGGAATATGAAGGTGTATTGAACTCTGAGATCCTATGTAGTATAAATGTACAAAACATTTTAGAAATCGGTTCATCCTAGCCTGAGAAAAGGCAGAAAGAGTGTTTTATGGTCTCACTGTCCAACTCTAAATTTTACTAGTGTGACATCACACATGGGAAAATGTAGGGTTAGGATTAACAGGACAGCTGGGCCAAGGGAATACTGAGGAAAATACATAAATAGTAAAACGAGAGACACTGAACATTTGGAGTGGTCTCTTCATTTTTTCCAGAGCTGTTTATCCATCTTCAGTTTCTTTTGTTTACAGTAAAGGAGCTACGAGGAACTTTTAAATATTTCTGAAACAGTCTCATGTTTCCTCTGATGATCATAAATTACATGTGACAGCTTGAATGTAACCGACATTCATTTATATGAAAACAAATGTATATGAAACTTTTGAAGATATTGTTGGGTTGTCTATGTGTGTGTGTGTGTGTGTGTGTGTGTGTGTGTGTGTGTGTGTGTGTGTGTGTGTGTGTGTGTGTGACTGATTGTCTGATTGTGTGTCTGTGTCTGTGTGAGTCTGTCTGTCTGCCCGCCTGTCTGTCTTGTCTGTCTGTCTGCCCGCCCGCCCGCCTGTCTGTCTGCCTCTCTGTCCGTCTGCCCGCCCATCTGTCTGTCTGTGCATATGTGCATTTAACTGTAGCCAATCAAGATTTCTGGCGAAGCCCCAGCGAAAGAAGCATCTGTCTGTCTGTCTGTGTGTGTGTGTGTGTGTGTGTGTGTGTGTGTGTGTGTGTGTGTGTGTGTGTGTGTGTGTGTGTGAGTGTGTGTGTGTGCATAGCCCCAGGACAGGTTGATGGTTCAGATTGTGACAGCAGCGATAGTGAATTCATTTCTTTGGCAGCGGGAGAGCGAGATACAGAAAGTCTGAATCTTCCAAAAAAATATTCAACTTAAAACATGTCAGAAGTGTCACACTCTGCTCTCTATCTGTCAGCCCAGTCCTCTGTGTGTGTGTGTGTGTGTGTGTGTGTGTGTGTGTGTGTGTGTGTGTGTGTGTGTGTGTGTGTGTGTGTGTGTGTGTGTGTGTGTGAGTGTGTGTGTGTGTGTGTGTCTGTGTGTGTACTTGTACAGGCGTCTTTGTGGGGACCAACTTTTATTCGCCATCGGAGTGAGGACATTTTGCCTGCATGGTACTCACTTTTTCAAAGGGCTGTTTGAGGGTTAACACTAGGCTTTAAGGACAGGCCTTTAAAGGGCTGTTTGAGGGTTAACACTAGGTTTTAAGGTTCAGGTATGAATTAGGTTTATGTTAGGGTTAGTGTAAGGGTTGGGGTTAGGCATTTAGTTTTGATGGTTAGGGTTTAGGGTAAGGGGCTAGCTAGGGAATACATTATATCAATGAATGTCCTCACAAAGATAGAAGCGCAAGAAAATTGTGTGTGTGTGTGTGTGTGTGTGTGTGTCTGTGTGTGTGTGTGAGTGTGAGTGTGTGTGTGTGTGTGTGTGTGTGTGTGTGTGTGTGTGTGTGTGTGTGTGAGTGTGTGTGTGTGTGTGTGAGTGTGAGTGTGTGTGTGTGTCTGTGTGTGTGTGTGTGTGTGTGCCCTCTTTCATCTCCACTGTATTTAATTGAATCTCCCCTGAGCGGTTCAGTCATAAATCAATAGAAAACTTGAAAGGACGCCAATACAATGATGTCGCTGTTGAAATACTGTTCGGCCTTCTGTCTGTTTTTCTGCTTATGGAGTGGTGTGTGTGTGTGTGTGTGTGTGTGTGTGTGTGTGTGTGTGTGTGTGTGTGTGTGTGTGTGTGTGCGTGCGTGTGTGTGTGTGCGTGTGTGTGTGTGTGTGTGTGTGTGTGTGTGTGTTTGTGTGAGTGAGAGAGAGAGCATTTTTTTCTAGTCAAATTTTAATTTCATCAAGAGGGACAATATATATTTAAAGGTGCAGTGCGCATAATTTATTGGCGCTTTTTCAGAACAGACTTGGTAAAAATATAATAATATTCACCAGTGTGTTTTAATTAGTGTATAATCACTTGAAAATAATGTTTTTTATGACCTTAGAATGAGCCTTTTATATCTACATAGGAGCGGGGCGCTGAGGCCGCCATGTTGCACCGCCATGTTTCTACAGTAGCACAGAACGGACAAACTTAACGGCTTAAACTTACACGTTTTTATATATAGTGGGCGTCCTGGGGAAATGCACCTGTTGGAAGACCAAGAAGAAGAAGAAGAAGTACTATAGAATAAATAACTAAATACATCTTCACCTCATCACTTGATATTGTGGAAAGACTTGAGGCAGTTGGTGGATGATGTCATCTTTAGTAACTATAGCTTCTTGTCCTTGAAGGCCACCGTAGCTTCTGTAAATTATTTTAAAGGGAAGGATTAACCCCAATCATTAAACCTAGCAGATACATTTATATATTGATATTGAATCATAGGGGGTATTACAGGTTTTAGAATGTGATGTAGTTACGTCATGCCACCACTAGATGGAGTATGACAACCATCACACAGAACAGACCGCTGTGCTCATATAGAAATACTGTCATCAAGGCACACAATGTTATTTATTTCCTAAATATCATTAGCCTCATACCATAATTGCCTAAGTCATATATTTTTTTTTTTAAGATTTTTTTTTGGTATTTTCAGGCTTTATTAGACAGTACAGAGTTAAAATGGGGAGACAGAGAGAGAGGGGGGATGACCTGCAGTAAAGATCCACGGGTCGGATTCGAACCCGCGACCACTGCAACGAAGGCCAGAGCCAATATGGTACGCACTCTATCCACTACACCACCGGAGCGCCCCACCTAAGTCATATTTTAAGGGTTATAGAGGAGGGTAAAGTAGATGTAGAGCAGAGTAGATGTAGAATAGAGTAGATGTAGAGTAAAAGTATAGAGTAAATATGATTTAGGCAATTATGCTATGAGGCTAACTATATGCTCAAAATCCCTGCTATAATAAATGCGATGGGAATTGTACACATGCACACAGACACATACCTAGCAGCCAGCACTGTACAAACTGTCTAGAATGTAAATTAATCCTGCAGTGTGTAGAATTTTGGGTTTTATTTCCTAGCAGATTTTGTAGAAAGTAATTATAATATCCATAAGTACATTTAATTTAGTGCATAATAACTGAAAAAATGTTTTGAATTATTTTTTTCCCCCTTAGAAAGGGTCTCATATATGTCCATATTTCTGCATATTT
>NW_027648219.1:17500-90000 GCF_949987685.1 Ammodytes marinus
TTACGGTGAACAGGGTTTCCAAGGGCCGATTCCAGGGGCCGGTTAGCAACGGAGCGTTTTCTTTCATTTTCAAGACGGAGGCAGTAATTCTGGAGAACGCTTGTTGTCAAAATCACTTCATCAAAATCAGTGAATATCTCCTCATGATCCGCTACCTGTCTGTACGTTTAATAAAAATACAGTGTTAATACACAGCCTAGGCTCTGTAAACTGGCATGTTGCTATCTACGTAGGGGCCTTTTGTTCACATAACAGTTTACAGAGCCTATAGGCTGTGTATTTACACCAGATACACTTTTCCAGCACACACACAGTACAGACAGGTAGCGGATCATGAGGAGATATTCACTGATTTTGACAAAGTGATTTTGACAACAAGCGTTCTCCAGAATCACTGACTCCAGAGTTACGAGGAAGACACAGGACAATGTAAATGAACTGAAGGAGTAAATTCATCTCAACTATTATCGTTTATTTTATTTTATTTTATTTTATTTTATTTTATTTTATTTTATTTTATTTTATTTTATTTTATTTTATTTTATTTTATTTTATTTTATTTTATTTTATTTTATTTTATTTTATTTTATTTTATTTTATTTTATTTTATTTTATTTTATCTTATTTTATTTCTTCTGATATTTTGACGACAAGGCAGATGTTACAATACTTCAAAACTTTCCATTCACATTTACAGTTTGATCCTGAACCTAATTTATTCTTTATTAACCACCAAACACAACGGCAGTATTCCTTGGGCTAAAACAGGGATACTGTAAATAACATCTGTCTATTACTATTACACATATGATATCCTCTTAGTTTAAAGGTGTAGTCAGTGATTCTGGAGAACGCTTGTTGTCAAAATCACTTTTTGTCAAAATCAGTGAATATCTCCTCATGATCCACTACCTGTCTGTACTGTGTGTGCTCTGCAAAAAACAGCCTAGGCTCTGTAAATGGGCATTTAAACAAAGGGATTGTAAACTTGTTTTTTTCAGCTCACACACACACACACACACACACACACACACACACACACACACACACACACACACACACACACACACACACACACACACACACACACACACACACACACACACACACACACACACACACACACACACACACAGGGAGTGGATCATGAGGAGATATTCACTGATTTTGACTAAAAGTGATTTTGACAACAAGCGTTCTCCAGAATCTATTTCAAAATAAGACACAGCTATGCACAACACAGTATTTTATTGTTTCAATATTTTGACATTTTGAGTTGTTCTGAGTGTGTGTGTTATTCCATCTGGAGTCCATTTAGTTTATTCTCAGTTCTGAGCCTGTTATGACTTGAATTACAATTAAATATTTCTTGTTTTATGTAAACCCTGCTGTGTGCTTCGTTTTTTTTGTATTATTTTGGTGTGTAGTGTGTGTGTGTGTGTGTGTCTGTCTGTCTGTCTGTCTGTCTGTCTGTCTGTCTGTCTGTCTGTCTGTCTGTCTGTGTGTGTGTGTGTGTGTGTGTGTGTGTGTCTGTCTGGGTGTCTGTGTGTGTGTGTGTGTGTGTGTTTTCAGGTGGCTGGCTGTCGCGAATAATATTTAAGGGGATCAAAATACTGCTGTTCTTTTTTGTTCAACATTATTTATCCCATTTTAAAAGTGTCTCCGAAGAACTTTCAGTGTGTGTTAATTCTAGCGCCCCCTTTGGACATAAAGCGGTAGTGTTTTTACCACGCCAGCTGTTGTTCCTGGGTGAGCGTATACCCATGACAAAGGCATTAAGAAAAACTATATAAAAATAGCATTGACAAAAACTGAACTTTTTTAAATTATATATATAGATGTATTGTGGTGGTCATACTCATCAGAGTTGAAAGGAAAAACAAAACAACTATGTGTTGACATGAACATAAATAACATTTACCCTGCGTTTCAAATCACATACTTTCTCTTTACTACACTACATACTAAAGTACAGAAGAGTTTTAGTCTTTTTACTACACTACATACTAAAGTACAGAAGAGTTTTAGTCTTTTTACTACACTACATACTAAAGTACAGAAGAGTTTTAGTCTTTTTACTACACTACATACTAAAGTACAGAAGAGTTTTAGTCTTTTTACTACACTACATACTAAAGTACAGAAGAGTTTTAGGGCCACAGACAGGAGAGAAAAAAAAACAGATAAGGAAGATTTGTTTTCATTATGTCGAGAAATGTCAAGAATAAAGACGAAGACTCCAAAATGCTATTGGAGTTAGTGGGGCATTTATGTATTTTCTGCATACTGCAATTGACGTGCATGAATTGGGACGTACTATTAGTGTGTGAAGGAGAAATAAATAACAGAAAACAAAAAGCATTTACATACAATATCTACAGAATATATGAATATTTACAGACTTGCAATATGGTTCAATTAATAATAATTAGAAAGAAGTAAAAAGATTAGTGTGAACTTGGTTTGGACCTGGAAATGAATACAACTCATCCTCGACGCAAACCAGCGTGCGTCATGACGTCAGCCTCAGAGCGTGGCAGCGTCGCTTTGGTATTTCCGGTCTTCAGAATAAAACGCCTCGAGTTTCAACCAACCGAACAGAAAAACTTTTTTCCTCCTCGCGGGTTCGAGGTGATTTTTCCTTTCCCTTGAACAGGTGAGTCGGATATATCAAGGTAACATGAGCTCTTTATGTGTGTGTGTCTCTACTTGTGTGTGTGTGTGTGTGTGTGTGTGTGTGTGTGTGTGTGTGTGTTTTTTTCTCTCTCTCTCTCTCTCTCTCTCTCTCTGTGTGTGTTTCTGTCTCTCTCCCTCTGTCTCTGTGTGTGTTTTCAGCCTGTTAATAAAGTTATTCACGTTAAAATGTGCTTTTTTTGTGCAGCGTCACCGGACACACGTGAAGCCGATCTAGCAGGTAAAAAAAAACCTCTTCTATATTATTACAGACCGTCTTTGGTGAAATGTCAGTGATTCTGACGCATTAAAATCACACGACAGCTGCTGGTTTCACTGGGAGATTCAGCTGAGTATCACAGACATATTTTAGTTCGCTTAGTTGGTTCATTAAAAAAAATGGAAATAGGGAGGATCGTTTTACTACAAAATAAAAGCCCCATTCAGTCTAAAACAAACAAATCAAGATTCAAGTTGTTTGACACACACACACACACACACACACACACACACACACACACACACACACACACACACACACACACACACACACACACACACACACACACACACACACACACACACACACACGTTTACAGTAAAAACAGACAGTTGCAGTTTAGTTTAAAATGACACTATTACGGTTTGTTCTGCTACACACTTGGAATACTAAAAACTAACATAAGATATAATAAAATACAAAAAGGTATAAAAATAGAAGTATGAAGTAAAGTACATGATGTTCTATAGTAGAACATAAATCCAGTATTCCAAGAATTTCTCAATTAACATGTTCGTTTCTCAAATTGTTTTACTTATTTATTATATCATTTATATAGTATCTTGTGCTCTACCTCGACATGGTTGTAAATTATAAAAAATATTTTCTTTTACTACCCTTTTGTCTAAAATGACCCACATTAATTTCTTATAATATTTTGTGTGTGTCTGTCTGTCTGTGTGTCTGTCTGTCTGTCTGCCTGCCTGTCTGTCTCTCTGTGCAGGATGTCGACCACCTCTCAGAAGCACCGGGACTTTGTGGGCGAGCCGATGGGAGACAAACCGGTGACAGCGCTGTCGGGGATCGGAGAAGTTCTGGGAGGAAAGCTGGAGCAGCAAGGCTTTGATAAGGTGAAGAGACAGACAGACAGACAGACAGACAGACAGACAGACAGACAGACAGACAGACAGACAGACACACAGACACACAGACAGACACACAGACACACAGACAGACATAGTCGAGCTATAACCATAGGTCCATTTAAAATTGGAGTCAGTGAATCTGGAGAAAGCTTATCTAAATCAGTTTTTGGGATTATCAGTGAATATCTCATGCTAGTTCTACCATCTGAAATCTCATATTTATCTGTGTATATTTCCAGGCTTGCATAGTCCTGGGCCAGTTCTACTGAAGAAATCATTTAAAAAATTAATCGATTGACAGCTAAATGTTATTTTGAGCACCTTTTGTTTATGTGAAAAAAATCAATAAACAAAGTCAAAGAAAAAAAAATTATTGGAAAAAAAATACATTCATTGTGTATTTCTTCAAAAAATCAATTATACATTTAATTTTTTTTTAAATAAACAAACAATTCTTATATACTTCCAGGCGTACGTGGTGCTCGGTCAGTTCCTGCTGTTGAAGAAAGACTCGGAGATGTTCACCGATTGGCTGAAAGACGCCAGCGGAGCCAACACTCGCCAAGCCGGCACCTGCAGCCAGTGCCTCAAGGAGTGGTGCGACGCTTTCCTATAAAAAATACACAATATTCCAGTGTTCATACACAGCCTAGTCTCTGTAAACCTCCTCACCTTGCCTTAAAGTTACACGCAGCCCTCTTCCTATTGGGCGGCTGTGATGTCACCGTGTTTACCTGTTTTTAAAACACCGTTTCATTTGTGGAAAAATGTATGTGAATAAAAATAAAAGAGTTGTGTCTGAACGATTTGTTTGTTTCATAGTTTTTGTTGCAAAATTCCAAAATTTTCAGATTTATTCAAACATTTCAGAATTTTTTTTTTAAAGGGACTCGCACCCATGTTGAATTTTATATATATTTTTCATAATATTATGAGATTGAAATCATTGTTTGTTTTTACTCCTGGTGGGTCTGTCTTATATTTTAGAGTGTAATCACCTTATTAATACCATTTTAACCTAATCCAAAAAAAGTGTAAAAATGCACCAAAGGTAAGAGTCGCTTTAATACAATAAATTATTGTTTTAATGTCAGTACTCAACTGGCAAAGTTTCATGATGATATATATGAGTTAAAAATAATACTCTATTCCAAAGTTTCATGATTATATCTACTAGTAAAACATGTTACTCTATTCACCTGCAGTGTCTCGACTTAAAATGTTAATGTTAAATGTAGTAAAGTGTCATTCAGAAGACCATTTTCTTGCCGTATCAGAGGAAAAAGATTATATTATATTATTATATTATATTATAATAAGTATTTCTGGAATTATATTTAGTTTTAAGTTGAGTGTGGATGTCTGTCTGGGATTTTCTGTGTTTAAAAAGATTTCTACGACAGTTTTAACGCCACTTTGAGGGAAAATATTTGTGACATTTTGACTAGTACCAGAAAATATTTTAAATTTTACAAGGAAAAAAAAAAATTCTGCTAGATTTTTTATTTATTTCAAAAGATTTTTTTATTTTACAAGATTTTTTTTTATTTACACAAAGTCTAAATTTTAAGAGAAAAACTAAATTTAAATTAAATGTAAATTGTAAAATGGCCTGTTGTTGGTTTAATCATGAATTACCAACTTAAACAAACCTTTAACGTTCTCTTTAAAATAAAAGTAGCAAAATATTGTTTGAAGCTTTCAGTTATGTTCTGCTGCAAGGATCTAGCTACTGGCTAACGGCCGCTCGACTCGGCGGAAGGATACGTCGGTGAATCGGCTCTGATTCAAACTGTGGAATGGATGAATCGCCGTTGGGATGACAGTTGGACAGTTATCAGCGGATGACTCGGTCGAGAAGGAACAGAGTAACTTCAACAGGTAGGCCTAAATTAAATGGGTTTTAATCAGTGTTTGTGGTGTAAATATTCAGGGTTGGAGATTAAGGTTAGCACCTTCCTGCCACCAGCCAAATGCAGCTGAACTCTGTCTCCCACATTACACGCGACATTGATGATCGACGCTACAATTAGCTGCTTCACATTAGCTAGCTAGTTAGTGAAAATATTAGCTAGCGTCAAGTTTCGTGTAGTCTCGCACAGCCAGACCAAACTACAGCTAGTAAGTCTTGGGTGGTCATTCAACACCTGTTTTCATAGCTAGCCTAGCTAATGTTAGGCTACTTCAAGTTCATCATCGAGCTAGCTAGCAAGCCAAGGTAGCGGCACCGTGAGGTTGGCCGTCTGCGCTTCCCTCTTATGTAAACAATAGCCTCGTTCGACTTGGAGCCGTCTTGCTCAGACCTGCGCAACTATGACGCGCGTCTTGTTGAGCGCACAACAAAAATGCTGCATAAATGCTGTGCGCTCAGCAAGACGAGCGTCATAATTGCGCAGGTCTTAGCAAGACAGCGACATCTCAAACGAGGCTAATGTCTCGTCCAGCACAAAGCATTTCTACCGCTCAACATGAGTAGGGGCCATTAGCCTATGTTTGACACTGAAGTGTTAATTTTGACAGCAAATTCTGGTTTAGTCTTTTGAATAACACACCATTTAATTTAAGTCATATTTCAATCATCTGAAATCTTTTAGTCTAGTGTTAGTCGACCAAATATTAGCAGATTTTGGTCACTAAATGTTAATTTTTTTATTGAATGGTATTAAGGTTTGAATATGCAACACAGACACAGATTTAACGGTTGTAATACAAAACATGTATTTTATTTTATTCTTAATGTCAATAACATGGCCGTGGCTTTTTCACAAAAGATAATCTTGCAGAAAATAAGCATGAGGCTCTCCCTGAAAAAGATATGCGTTCTCCCTGAATGACATGCGATGCATAACATTCTTTCAAGATGAAGTACAATATTATTGAAACAGATAACCACCTACCTCTGAACTTACTGTCTTCTACTGTCTGTGCAAAAACATTAAGAAAAATAAAGTGCAATTCTCTAAAATAATAACTGGCGATGTCTCCCCGGTGTTCCACTCGCTGCTTTGCACTGATTTCTTCCCAACTTGTCCCACAAAAAGAGCAGTTCTGATTGGATCTCTTCTCTATTCGTCCCGCCCTAACCTTTTAGTCTCGTTTTTATTTGTTGACAATAGTTTCAGTATATTTGTCACAGTCTTTATCATCATATCTGACTTTTAATTTATTTTAAATTTATTTTAAATTAATTTTTTGTCTGTGAAAAAGGTTTGTTGACGAATATTTTTCATCATAGTCTTCGTCAATGAAATTAACACAGTTCCACTGAGACTGGTTGGACTGGTTTTAAATATTTCTCCGGCTGTTTACTGCTTCAAATACTTTCACTTCTGACTGAACGATGTGACGCAGTTTATTTTTTCCTCTAAAGCTCCAGCTGAAGGTAAGATATCAACTCTGCTCTCATTTATAATAATGATAATGGTCATATTTAATTATTTCTAGTGTAAATCTAGTTCCAGTAGAAACAGAAAAGTTGTGAAATTTGCCCAAACTCGTAACTCAGTTTCACGGGAAAGTAAGAAACAAAGGAGTCGACACATCCATTAACAAAGATCCTCCATTTTGTGTTAATGTTATATTATTATTAGTATTAACTAGTTACATATGAGTGTGTTGATACAGTAATCAGGGACCATAATGGAACTAAGCTTTGGGCTTTATTGTGTCATCTCACGTATTTTAATGTATGACACAGAGCGCTGTTTATATTTTATATCAAAATGTTCTAGTAAAATCAATCAATCTACTCTGACAGTGTGCTGTTAGTACGGTGACTGCAGTAAAGGAGCTGAGCACTTCAGCAGGAAACTTTGGACTTGTTGTTCTACTACATGTATCTGACGGCTCGTTACTTTACACATTCACATTTTACTCACAAAGTATTTGATCAACAAGTCAAATCTGAAGTTAGATTAAAGTATCAGCAGTGAATGAAACACTTCACATGAAGTCTTAACCTTCTGCTGTCTCATGGAAGGATATTTTGTTCATAATACTTGTAGTAAAACTTTGCATTTTCCCTGTGTAACAGCAGCAGCAGTAGTGAGTACTTGTTGTACAGGCCTGCTGTACTTCTTGTTCTGTTTCTGGCTTTAATCTGGCGCCATCTGCTGGACGTCAGCTGTATGAACACAGAGGACGTTTGAAATGATACAAATAATTTTATTGTCTGTGACGTGGCTCACAGGGAGAATAAAAACACTAGTTTGAACTACTTTTCAAACTGCTGAGTAGCTCAACCTGTAATATGACTTAATTTATTGATTAGGCGATTATATTTAGTTTTAATAATCTGAACGTGCAATGTACCTCTACTAATGTATCCATATACTCTGTAATGTACATAACTTAATTTATTGTTAATAGTATGGACTGTTTTTATCATCATCATCTTCGACTGCTTATCAGTAGTGGGGTCGCGGGGGCAGCAGCTCGAGCAGGGGACCCCAAACTTCTCTTTCCTGGGCCACATTGACCAGCTCTGACTGGGGGATCCCGAGTCACCATCTGGTAAGAATGCCCGAACCACCTCGACTGTTTCTATACATTCTGCAAATAATTAAAGCATCTTAAAGCACGTAATCATACTAAACTTTTACTGTTTTGAAGTTACAAACGCCGCTCACTAGAGTTGGGAGGTATTAAGGTATTACCGGGGTATTAAAATATAGCAACGGTATTCCTTTAATTACCGTGGATACCGTCATAAAGAATGC
Organism: Ammodytes marinus; assembly: GCF_949987685.1. Taxonomy (NCBI): domain Eukaryota; kingdom Metazoa; phylum Chordata; class Actinopteri; order Uranoscopiformes; family Ammodytidae; genus Ammodytes; species Ammodytes marinus. The sequence continues at coordinate 26,038 of NW_027648219.1, forward strand.
CTGGTGCATGTTAATAATAAATGCCTTAAGAGTGTGTGTGTCCATGTCCAGCAGCAGCACCACTGCCTGTGTTTTGAAGATGCTTTAAAAGTGATGACAAAACTGTTATTAATGTAGGTCTTATTTGTCAATTAAAGAACCTGTCAAAAAAGCACAACGCTCTCCACTGATAGGCCTTTCACACCAAAATGAACCAAGAGTCAGTTCCAGGCTGGTGTTGGGGTCAGTTCAAAACTGGTTACAGCCTTATCCCAGTTATGAACCGGTTGGTTTCACATCGACCGGAGACAGCCATGGAGCCGGCAAGAGAGCAACGTCATGACGTCACTGTAAACGTGTGTGTACGTCACCCGACGCCGCTGCTCTTGTGGCTAACGCTAAAGCTACCGCTAGCTTTAAGCACAACAACAGCGGCGAATACGTCTTATTTTTACACTTGTTGGCTCTCGCTTTGCTTTCTTAAGCAAACAGGACCCATACAGCGTATTCTCGCCGGTCAATTTGATCGCTACGTTCGGTAATTATGTCAGTGTTTCCCCCAGCGCTTTATAGCTAAGGCGGCCGCCTTAGCAACGCCAGCCTCCCGCCTTGACTACCAACCGACCCCCCCCCCCCCAAAAAAAAAAAAAAAAAAAAAATTAATTAATTTAATTTTTTTTTTTTTTTTTTGTGCTGCACAATTAATGTAATAGCAAGCGCGATGTGTGTGTTGTGCATGGTCATAACTGCGCGAAAGGCCGCGATTTGCGGTAAAAAGCATGTGTCCCCAAGCGTTTCTCTATCAGCTGCTCTGTGTCTGCGGCTTTGCGCGCGCGACCGTACCGCACCGCGTGCGACTACGGCATGCACGCGGGAGAGTTAAACGAGCAGAAGCAAACCGAGATTTAACTGGTGGCGATAATAAACGCAGTGCAGTTCTATGGGGATATTTAGCTGAACAGAAAGAAGTGCTCTGCAAAGCTAGAATAGTTTAAGACTCCACATCACTGTGGCAACACAACCTTTCTATCAGCTAGGACAGCGCAGAGAAAAGTTTGATGAATGCATGAGAGTCAGAGCCGGCCCGAGGCATAAGCGAACTAAGCGGTCGCTTAGGGCCCCCGACCGCCAGGGGGGCCCCCTCAAAAAAAAAAAAAAAAACATTTTTATTTTTATTTTTTTTTGTTTCTGTGTTTGATATTGACATCATATTATGCAAATGTGAGTTAACATACAAAAAAAAGAATACAATTTTTTGGTCTAGATAATTAATAGCCTAAAAATGTAATCAGTTCATCTGGGAGGTAATCCGAATCGGATCATGTCACGTTCACATCCATGCACAGTGTGTATTGAGTTTATTTAAAAACAATTGGAAATGGGGCTGCCCTCAGTTGCCCATGCACTGTGTATAGTCTATAGCCTATTTCAGCCTCGTCTGTGGAAAAAAAGATACAGTAGCTGGACAACAGAGTTCTTCTGCTTCGTTCCTCTCACTGAATTTAAATGCATTCATTATATTACAGAGCAATATGTCCCGTAAAAGAAAAAGAGCTTCAAGCCCAACCCAGAGGACCCTCCATAATATTTGATTTTATATTAATATTTGTATGGAAAATCCATGTGTCCTTCAATAGCTTCTAATTCATCTGACCAGTGTATCCAAATTATTTGTTCACACAAAATTTCTCAGATTCAGCCTCTTAATTTTTCTCTCAAAGTGCACCAGATTCATGCATTTCACTTTAAAAAGGTTAAAAAAAATCTCCCGGGGGGGCATACCCCCGGACCCCCCTAGGAAGCTCGGAATCTCGGCTGTCTAACATTTTCACACAGCTGCACAGTGGAGGCACTAGCGGAAAACACTGGGTGTGTGAATAATATTTAGCAAAGATCTATAGTTTCAGCAGCGCTAACATTGGACTGAAGGCTTGGGCCGGCTCTGAATGTATGGTCCATTATTTGTATTTAGTGTGTCTGTATAGTATTGCACCAAAACAGTAGAAGTTTTCTTTAATTGTGCTTTGTACTGTCTGCACGTTTACACATAATTTGTACCTGCACATAGCAAACAAAATTGCACAACTGTAAGGTCAGTGTCTGTTTTATTTCTTTACGGCGCATTGGCATCTTTGAGCAAAATACCCCTAAAATTTTCGCCGCGGCGCGTTGCGCCGCGCCTCCCCTGACACGGGGCAGTGACCACCTTGACTAAGACATTTTCTGGGGGAAACACTGTATGTTATGTTTACGTCTCGTAGTAGCGGTGTTTTTAAATATGGCGGGCATGAGGTTTGAGTTGCTCTGGTTGGTCAGGATAATCCCTCCCCCAACCGTTCGCGCAAGCAGTTCTTATCAAAACCCTGCTCAATCCTGGGGTATGAGTTCCCCCGGTTTTTACGGCCCGGAGCAGGCTCTCTGGCGGTGTGAAACCAAAACACTGGCTCTAACTCCGAACAAGCCCAGAACTAGCTCCGATTTTGCGGCGGTGTGAAAGGCCTATGAGACTGGTTAGACTGGTTCTAAATACTTCTCCGGCTGTTTACTGCTTCAAATACTTTCACTTCTGACTGAACGATGTGACGCAGGAAACTAGAGAGGAAGGAGGTGACACAGCCTTTAACAAAGATCCTCCATTTTGTGTTAATGAAATTTCATTATTAGTATTAATTAGTTACATATGAGTGTGTTGATACAGTAATCAGGGACCATAATGGAATTAAGCCTTTGGGCTTTATTGTGTCATCCCATGTATTTTAATCTATGACACAGAGCGCTGTTTATATTTTATATCAAAATGTTCTAGTAAAATCAATCAATCTACTCTGACAGTGTGCTGTTAGTACGGTGACTGCAGTAAAGGAGCTGAGCACTTCAGCAGGAAACTTTGGACTTGTTGTTCTACTACATGTATCTGACGGCTCGTTACTTTACACATTCACATTTTACTCACAAAGTATTTGATCAACAAGTCAAATCTGAAGTTAGATTAAAGTATCAGCAGTGAATGAAACACTTCACATGAATTCTTTACCGTCTGCTGTCTCATGGAAGGACATTTTGTTCATAATACTTGACGTGAAACGTTGCATTTCCCTGTGTAACAGCAGCAGCAGTAGTGAGTGATTGTTGTTCAGGCCTGCTGTACTTCACTCTTCATGTTCTGTTTCTGGCTCTAATCTGGCGCCATCTGCTGGACGTCAGCTGTATGAACACAGAGGACGTTTGAAATGATACAAATCAAACATTTTATTGTCTGTGACGTGGCTCATACAGGAAGAATAAAAACACTTGTTTTAACAACATTATTATTGGCTAAACCTGACATAACATTTATTATGAGATTTATATTTAGTTTTAATAATGTGAACGTGCAATGTAACTAAAGCTGTCAGATAAATAACCAATGAACACACACAATGTGACACAGTAGTATGAAGTAGAGAATAACAGACAATCACTGGAGCGTGTGCGTGTGCGTGTGCGTGTGTGTGTGTGTGTGTGTGTGTGTGTGTGTGAGAGAGAGAGATGGAAAGGAGGATTTCAGTTGATGTTGTTTTTCTCTCCAGGTGAAGGTGTATGTGAAGGTGTGGGCTCTGCTATGGATCAGAGTGAGGACAGAGAGGAGGGAGGGGAACATGGCGGCCAGACCAAAGCTCAGAGGTGACATGAGGATCTCTAACTGTCCATGACTCAAATCACTGCACCATCATTATTCTTCAGTTTACTGCATATTGCACATATTGTAAATAATGTTCCTCATATTGTATTGTTGTTATTATTCACTCTCTCTGTGTGTTTTGTGTTCAACAGACCGGACTCTCCTGGTCCTGGACCCAGCTTTCCGGACTTAAAGAGTTTTTGGTCTGTTACTAACAATTAAATTATTTAAATATCACCGATTCATGTTTTAACTGTTTATTTTCAGCATGATTCTTCTTGAGGGTCATTTATATTCTCACATGTGAAAGCTGTTCAGTGTAACTACTGTTTTTAGGGGCAGTGTAGATTATGTAGGGGAGAACGGGGTAATTTGTCACACGGGTAGGTTGTCACAATTGTTATATCTTGGAACCAGAAGGCGCTGTCTGTTAAATTTTGGTATGTAAATCCACAACTGGGATCAGAGGTCACCTACATAGTCTTCCTTGGAGTTAGACTGCTGCATTTGAGGTGAGAGGACTGTTAGTGTTTTTCATGTCAAATTGAAAATATTTAGCTCCTCAGTATTTTTCTTCTAGGCTTTTACACAATGGGTTTATAACAAAACACTTGTTACCCTAAAAAAGTGTGAAGGGTAAGCTATAGTTTAGATTGTTTTTAGCAAGCTAATTAGTTGTCAGATGTCAGCCTTGATGCTAGCAATAAATTCCAGTTTGGGTTGGTCGTCACATTTTTTGGGGGGTTGGTTGTCACATGTTATCCAAAGGGTGCAGCCAGGAAAGGAACCCAATAACAAAAGAAATTGTCAAGCTGTATCCTCACTGACACCCCAGAGAAGGAGAGAATTGAGCAGGAAAGGCAGCTAGCATGCAAAAGAGAAAAAGGGCAACAAAATCAAAACGACCCAGTGCATCCCAAACTAGACCAGTTGCCAAGGCTACTGCACCCCAGTGCACTCCACCCCAGCTGGGGAAGAAGAGAAAGAGACAGGAGGAGGAATCTTCATCAGATGAAGAGGATAGTTTGTGTTTGGTTTGTGTGGAAACCAGTGGCGGAGCCAGGAAATTTTCATTGGGGTGGCCAGGATGGGGCCAGTGATAATTTTTGGGTGGCAACCACAAGGGCTTTGGTTTTGCTTCAACATAAGTGGGGGTCTGGGGGTACTCCCCCAGAAAAAAATGTACTTCAAACATACCATTTTGTGCATTCTGGTGAATTTTAATGTACTTTTATGCCTTCTGTAGCCTATTTAATTATTATGGTGGACATGTCTACATTTCTGTTAAGGAAAAGACAACAGGCTCCCAGTGACGTAAATGTAATGTTATAAAAAGCAGTAAGGCTCTCAGGCATTCTGTATTGCTTTCAAATATTTACTCTACTGTATTGTTCAAAACATTTTTTTTAGGACACTACTCATGACACAGCAGCAGTGTGAACTATTATGACACTTGAAATTTTGAAATCATAGGGGAATATGTATTAACAATTAGAATCAATGTTTCAACATCCTAAACTGTTATTTTTACCTCTTTTGGGGGAATAGGGTTGTCTTTCTTACTTTTTGAGGGGGAAAAATGTATCTCTTCTGATTATTGGGGTGGGGTGGGGGGGCATCCCCTGTGCCCCCTCCCCCCGTCCCACCTCCCCAAATCTACGACTATGGGCAAGCATGTGTCTGTGAGTTGCTGAAAAAAACTGCACCACAGCTGCCACCGAAATGTTCAGACTTCAGAATTTGCAACAAAGCCCTAATGATCAGAAAAACAAGATGCTTTATTTAAACTATGTCCATGTTTAGGTGGTGATTGTATTTTTTTCGGCTGTACTGAAACTAACGGAGGGAGTCAGGCGGCTCACTCTATAGGCCTTTCCTCTTGTTGCGCTGTCAGTTCGCAATGCCTACATGGCTGTGTTTTCATGCTCGTGAAATGCAATCCGATCGCGGAAGCCTCCCCTGAACAACGTTAGCGGACATGAGATCCCCGGCGGCCAGTTATCATTTTAGCCGTTAAGCCACAGAGCTTTTCTCACCGGCAAAGTGATGACACCGTTACCCACAGTCACAGTCTCACCCCATGTTTCACCGGGTGAATCACTGCTTTGCTTGCGCAAGGCTTTTGTGTTTCGGTTTAACATCAGTTTTGGGCGAGCGAGTGTTTTAACTTTATGCTGAATAACCATTGCACTGCAATCGCTGAAAGCAAAATAGTTCAGGCGGGTGCGGGGCAGAGCGGAGCGCACTAGTAGAGATGGAAGGGTTCGCTTACTTGCCAGTCGAGGCGTCAGGTCTGTAGTAACCATGGTAGTAACAGGCATTCAGGCTTGAGCTGTTACATGATGTGTGCATGCGGCTAAAAGGTCCGACAGTGTACTAGCGGTGTAAGAAAGGTTCCGCATTTTTCCACAGCCGTCAAAATTTTGACGGCTGTGATATGGCGCTTGGGGTGGCCAATGGAGTGGCCAAGATTCCACCCCCGGCCCCTCCTGGCTCCGCCACTGGTGGAAACGTTCTCCAGCACTCGTTCAGGGGAGGTAAGGGAGAAGTGTTGTATGTGCAACCAGTGGGCACACAATCTCTGCTTAGTTAGAGTGAGCAGACCCTACATTTGCCATCACTGTAACTCAGATAGTGAATGTGTGTATCCTAGAGTAGGCTATTATTGTTGTTGTTATTTGTGTTGTTCTTTAATAATAATAATAATAATAATAATAATAATAATAATAATACATTAAATTTAGAGGCGCCTTTCAAGGCACCCAAGGTCACCTTACAGAGCATAAAATCATCCTAAAATCATTAAAAACAAGACATTGTGGAAAAAACAAAACAACAAAACAAACAAACAATCAAGACAGGGACCAGTTATATGTTGTGTGCGAGTTTGAACAGGTGAGTTTTGAGTTGTGACTTGAAGGTTGTAATGGTGTCTGTTTTATGTGTGGGGGGGGGAGTTCCAGAGCCTGGGTGCTGAACAGCTGAATGACCGGGCACCCATTGTGCTGAGGCGTGATGTGGGGATGGATAGTAGTCCAGCAGAGGATGAGCGGAGGGAGCGGGAGGGAGTGTAGTCTTGGAGGAGGTTGCAGAGGTAATTGGGGGCTAGGTTGTGGAGAGCTTTGTAGGTGAGGAGTAGGGTCTTGTATTGGATGCGGTAGGGTACTGGGAGCCAGTGAAGTTTGATGAGGACAGGGGTGATGTGTTCAGATGATTTGGTGCGGGTGATGATCCTGACGGCTGAGTTCTGAATGATCTGCAGTCTGTTGATGAGTTTGGTGGGGAGTCCGGTGAGGAGGGCGTTGCAGTAGTCTATACGTGATGTGACAAATGAGTGAACCAGGATTTCAGTGCTGGATTGGGTCAGTGATGGGCGGAGTCTGGCGATGTTGCAGAGGTGGAAGAATGCAGTCCGGGTGATGTTTTGAATATGAGGTGCGAATGAGAGGGTGTTGTCCAGGATGACGCCGAGGCTCTTAACTTTGGAGGAGAAGGGTACTGGGAATCCATCGATGTGTATGAGTGGAGCTGGGGTGTGTTGTGATTTGGTGAGGGTGGATTTGGAGCCGATGAGCAGGGCCTCGGTCTTGTTTGCGTTGAGTTTTAGGAAGTTCCTGCTCATCCAGCTACGGATGTCTTCCAGGCAGGTGATGAGGGAGGTGGGGGGATGGCAGCGGTGGGTTTGGTGGAGATGTAGACCTGTGTGTCGTCGGCGTAGCAGTGAAAATGGACCCCATGGTGACGGAGGAGTGTGCCCAGCGGGAGGAGGTAAGTGGTGAACAGGAGTAGACCCAAGACTGACCCCTGGGGGACACCCAGTGAGACACCCGAAAACCCAGACTTGTGTTTGCTCAGCTGAACAAATTGTTGACGGCCGGTGAGGTAGGATGTGAACCAGGAGAGTGCAGCACCAGTGATCCCAATGCCAGCCAGGCGGTCCAGGAGCAGAGGGTGGGAGATGGTGTCGAATGCTGCGCTGAGATCGAGGAGGATGAGTATGGTGAGTAGTCCAGAGTCGGCTGCACGGAGGAGGTCGTTGGTTATTTTGACTAGGGCTGTTTCAGTGCTGTGTTTTGGACGGAAGCCAGATTGGAACGGTTCGTGGATATTGTTTGTGTCAAGGTGGGACTGTAGTTGTGCGGCAACCACCCTTTCAAGTGTTTTGGAGATGAAAGTGAGATTGGAGATGGGCCGGTAGTGGTTGAGGTCGGTTGGGTCAGCACCTGGCCTTTTCAGGATGGGAGTAATGGCAGCCAGCTTGAGGGTGGGGGGTACATTACCAGTAGTGAGGGAAGAGTTAATTATGTTGGTGATCATGGGGGAGATGGACGGTAGACATGCTTTGACAAGGGAGGTGGGAAGAGGATCGAGCTGACAGGTGGTGGTTTTGGATTTGCGGATGAGTTCAGAGACGGTCTGTTCTGTTACTGGGGTGAAGTCAGAGAGGGTGCTGATGAGAGGTTGGCCATTGGTGATCATCCAGGGTGGGTCATCAGAGGGGGTGCTAGATGTGGCCAGTTGTTGGTGAATGGTGTTGATTTTTGAGCGGAAGAAGTCCAGGAACGCAGTGCACTGGGTGGTGGAAATGTCTGGAGGGAGGGTTTTAGGAGGCTGAAGTAAGTGGCTGACTGTTGAGAAGAGGACTCTGCTGTTACCTGTACCAGTGTTGATGAGGTCGGAGTAGTATGAGGTTTTGGCAGTGGTGAGGGCATTCTTGTAGTGATGGAGGTGGTCCGAATACATTTGGCGGTGTACAGTGAGTCCAGTCTTATTGTAGAGTCGCTCCAGTTGACGGCCAGTGGCTTTGAGCTGGCGGAGATGAGGAGTGAACCATGGAGCAGTGTGGGTGAATGAGACTGAGCGGGTTTTCAGGGGGGCCAGGGTGGTGAGGGAAGAGGAGAGGCAGTTATTGTAGTGAGTCACCAGGTCAGTCAGGGAGGATGCTGGGGGAGGGTTGGGGTAGGAGCTGATCAGGGTGGAGAGGTCTGTGGTGTTGATATGTTTGATGTTTCTGAAGGAGATGGTCCGTTGTTCCTTGGCTTTGTGTAGTTGGGTGTGAATGTCAAAAAGTACAGCTTTGTGGTCGGAGATGGGGAAATCAATGACATCAAGGTTAGTGGGAGTGATGTCAGTGCAGCAGATTAAATCCAGAATGTGACCTTTGTTATGGGTTGGGAGGTTGACATGTTGTGTGATACCAAGACAGTCCAGAAGTGACGTGAAGTCGTTAGCAAAAGTACAGGATGGGTTGTCAATGTGGATGTTGAAATCACCAAGGAGGATAACAGTGGGGGACATTGCACATACAGATGTGAGTAGTGATGAGAATTTGTTGAGGAAAACGGCAGAGGGTTTTGGTGGTCTGTAGATGGTGACATTGACAGTGGGTTTGGGGCCTGTGAGTTTTACAGCTAGACATTCAAAGGAGGAGTGATGGGGGACTGTGACAGTGGTGACTTTGATGTTATCACGGTGGAGGAGAGCGAGGCCACCCCCCCTCCCAGTGACCCGGGGTTTATTAATAAAAGAAAAACCTGGTGGGACAGCCTCATTAAGATGGGAGTAATCATTTGGTTGTTGCCAGGTCTCAGTGAGGCAGAGAATTTCTAGGTTCTGGTCAACAATAAAGTCGGATATGAGAAGGGCTTTATTACTGAGGGATCTGGTGTTCAGCAGACAGAGTTTCAGACAGGTGAGTGGAGTGTAGCAGGTTGCTTTGAGCAGAGGGGACAGTACACTTTGATTGACAGGACTGACAGTACGGGCTGTGCGAGGAGGGGGGCGTGGCCCAGTGGACCAGAAGGAGCGGATGTTTTTGTTGCTGTTGCGAGTGTAGTGAAAGTTCCGTCCAGAGCCTCGGTGGATGTATTTTGGTCGTTTGAGAATGTAGTGGTGGGATGCAAGCTGAGGTGGGGGGGTCCTTGAGAAGATCCGGAGACGTAACATCTCCGTTACCGAGTAACGGAGCGGCAGAGATGCGCTCGTGAGAGTCAAACATAGCGCAATCCAGAGGAAAAGATTAAAAATTCACATGTTGTGAAGTCGGCAGCGGCGTAAACCAGCGGAGGCAGAGGAGTGGAGCGTGCCGGTTGTAGCTTCACTGGAGACGGGGAAGCCAGTTGGACGGCGCCGGGGGTTAGCAGCAGTCTAGCCGGCCAGCAGGTGAACACTGTCGGGTAGCGGTGTAGCAGGGAGGCGGCGTCCTCCGCGATTGACAGCAATCCGCAAGCGCAGGTAAGCGTCCAGGAGAGCTGGCAGGGTGGCAGCGGACCAGTCCGAACTGGTGTGCTTCGTGGGGCACACCGGCGCAGGCTATCCAGCCACAGTGCGGAGAGGAGCCACGGGAGTCCCGACAGGTGAGCCCTGTGCAGGCGAAGCTAGCTTCTGGCTAACGCGTGAGGCAGTAGCAGCAGGCAGGCAAACAATCTGCTATTTCAGTATCGCAGAGTGAAAGATCGAGCGAGCCGAATCAAGCAGAAGGATTTAAGGTCCAACGTTCATAAAAGACAAAACTTGATGAATCATACGAAGCATCAAAATAACGAAAACCAGGGGAGGCGCGGCAGCAGCTTGCCAGCGGTCCCTCACACCCGATCCCAATTATCAAAAAAAAAAAAAAAAAATGTTGTACATACAGTAGGTTGGTCTTAATATGTATTTCCTTTTTGTTAATTCCTTGCTCATTTTGTGTTAAGATGCATAAAGTTATGTAGGCCTATTTTTCAACTTGACAATGAAATTAAACTTTCAAATGTAGTTCTGCTTTCTTGCCTTCTTTTTACGATTTTTCCCATAAAGATAACATTGTGACAAACAACCCCATAGTGTGTGACAACCGACCCCTTGATGGGGTCACAATGTGTTAGAGTGTCTTTGATGGCAAATTTCTTCTTTATTACAATAAGATAGAAAAGGCGAGGGGTTCACATTTCAAGCCAATACCTTAATCTTCAATTTAATGTAGGAATGACTATTGAAAGATGTTTAGATGAAGAGCAATTCTCACTAGAGTAAAAAGTGTGCCTACTTACCCCGGTCTCCCCTACTGCAGGGATGCACCGATCCACTATTTTTCAGTCTGATCCACTTCTTTTTAGTTCCGATCCGATTCCGATATCTGGGTTTTGGATATCGGCCGATACAAATACTGTCCGATATCATAATAATAATAATACATTTGTTTGTTGGTTGTGATGTTATGTGTAAGGTTAGGAAGGCTTAAGCGAGACAGAAATTCTAATTTAATAGAGCAAGAAATACACACAGATGCATACATACGTTTATCGTAACAGCTTTAAACTATTTAAATCACGTCAGTCCGATATGTAGATTGGAGCCATATCGGACCTGATACCGATATTGGATCGGATCGGCCCCATCCCTAATTTACTGTTTCCTGTGTTCTATCAGGAGGAAGCTGGAAACACCAGAGCCCAGCTGTTTGTCCATGAAGAGTGATGATTCTATGGATCATCCTTTAGTATTCAAAGATGGTCGTCAGTCTGTTGATCTAAGGTAAGGATTCAGAACTTACACAAAATAAAACCCTGCGCTGACCATTGTTTAAACTTTATTTATACCATAGTCTGTGCGAATACTCTATTCTGATTGGCTGGATAACATTCCATAGGTGTGGATTAACCCCTGATGTATGGACACCTAGATGGAACTGTTACATTGTGTCCACTTTAATGCATCGCTGCTGATTCAACAGTGTTGATAAGGGATTTATAAAAATTAAATATCCTGCGAATGACACGCGATCTAGCAGTATTGTCATGGATGTATTAGGCACGTGTAGGCCCAGTGGCGTGCACAGACATTTTTGTGGGCAGGTGCTCAGTGCAAAAAAAAGGTCACAATATATTCTATCGATGAATGACCAAATCATTTTAAGGGTACTTGTACAAAATCCCCCCCTGGCCTAATGACTTTTAATACCCGGCCACACATAGAGTGTTTCTCAAAGGAATTTGGGAGACTGTTTGGGACCCTGGACCTTTTAGGGGGATCCGGGGGAATGCTCCCCCAGAAGAAAAATTTGAACCTTTTAAAGTAAAATTCATCAATCTGGTGCACTTTGAGAAGAAAGCTAAGGCTAAATCACCTGTGTCAATGTGGGCTATTTAGTACTATTTTCTGGAATAATTTGGAGACACAGAATTACCAAAAAGCAGAAAGAAAAAATGTACATGTTTGAAAAAAAAACAGTCAGCTTCGGATTTTTTAAAATAATCCCTTATCCCGAATTCTCTCTGTGAAGTCTTCGTTAGGCCCCTGATCTCTGTACTAATAATATCCTATTAAGGTAAATACAAGATTACTGCAAGTCTTGTAACATAAAAATAACTTATGGTTGGGACAAAACAATATAATTAGCTTATATACACTCAACAAAAATATAAACGCAACACTTTTGTTTTTGCTCCCATTTTTCATGAGATGGACTTAAAGATCTAAAATTCATTCCAGGTACACAATTGTACCATTTCTCTCAAACATTGTTCACAAATCTGTCTAAATGTGTGATAGTGAGCACTTCTGCTTTGCTGAGATAATCCATCCCACCTCACAGGTGTGCCACATCAAGATGCTGATCTGACATCATGATTAGTGCACAGGTGTGCCTTAGACTGTCCACAATAAAAGGCCACCCTGAAATGTGCAGTTTTGTCTCACAGCAAAATGCCACAGATGCCACAAGCATTGAGGGAGCGTGCAATTGGCATGCTGACAGCAGGAATGTCAACCAGATCTGTTGCTCGTGCATTGAATGTTCATTTCTCCACCATAAGCCGTCTCCAGCAACTTTGCACAGCCATTGAAGAGGATTGGACCAACATTCCACAGGCCACAATTGACAATCTGATAAACTCTATGCGAAGAAGATGTGTTGCACTGCATGAGGCAAATGTTGGTCACACCAGATACTGACTGGTTCTGAGTCCCCAGACCCCCAATAAAGCAAAAAACTGCACATTTCAGAGTGGCCTTTTATTGTGGACAGTTCATTCATGAAAAATGGGAGCAAAAACAAAAGTGTTGCGTTTATATTTTTGTTGAGTGTAGCTTCATGACTGATTTAGTACCACCAACCCACTTTGCGTAGTTAAAATAAAATGTGTGGACAGCATTTAAGATATTTCAATAACATTTGAGGAACAGTTCAACATTAAAATCTGAGCTTTAAAAGGCCCTGAACAGTTAACATGACTCTGGTCTTGACTCTGACCTTTCATCCAGGAGAGCAGAGAGCTGCTCCCCTGAGCTGCCTGCTGTAGCTCCCTTTCTTTTTCCTTTTTTAATCTCTCCTTTCTAGGCATTATAATGCAATTTTTTTTTGCAATTTGTTACTCGTAATTATATTGTTAAAATGAATTGTGTTAAATCTGGCACTGGCTATAAAAGGGCTTTTTTTTGACAGTGTGTGCAATTTGAGGCTTCAAAGTACCGGTTAAAGTACCGTTTAAGCACCGGAACCGTTTCAAAAGTACCTAGTAGTAACCGGTATCGATAAAAACCCAACCGATACCCAACCCTACTCGTAACACAAGAGCTGTAGTAACGATAGTAGTAAAATAAAGTTGCTAAACTTAGGCCCTGTTCTCACGGTGAATACGTGACAGTTTTCCCGTTTTTTTTTTTTTTTAAACCCCGTTCAGACACATTTTATCTGACATCTTCACCCGTGCACATGTTTTCAGAGGAAACGGGACGAAATCGATGTAGTAAGCATGCCAGGCCAGCAGTTGGCGGTACAAGGTAGTAGTAGATAGCATTTCCGGTACAATTTGATGCATAAAACCTTACTAAAACCGAAAATTAATGCCACTAACGTTCATAAAGCGGTTGGTGTAAGCTTGGGGTTACAAGTATTGTAAATGACAAGCTTTCTGTCCTCTTATTTCACCGCATTGAACTCATGAAAACAGAAGACATGCTGATAGTGAAAGGGCTTTGTGAGCGGCTACTTTTCCTGTCAGGTGTACTTCAAAATAAAAGTCAACTCACGTTTGTCCGGTGAAATGCTGTTAATGTTTAGCCAGTGAAATGCTTTTACTGTGAAGCTGTAGCCTTAATGCTCCTTTTGTTGAACAGTAACTTAACCGCTGCGCGCTGAACTATGGATAGTGTTTTTTAATGTAGAGAGAGCCGTGTACACAAGTTTATTTTGCTAGAAAAAGCGGCAGAGCACATATCTTTCCCCAGACAAAGTGGCGGGTGCATGGTATCAATAACTTACTAATAGACTACAGACTAAATTGGCGAGTGTTATAGGCCTATTTAAGCCCTGCACGTTATGTTGTCTTCTAACTTTATAACTCGCGTGTGGGTATTGACAGCAAATGTTATAGACTATGCGCTATGCATACGTAAAGTGGAGCCGTGACGTCAGCGTTACCAGGGGAAATGGTTTCGGTGTTCACACGAAACCAAAACCGTTGTGTTTTCCAAAAAATCCTCCCTGGGAGTAGATCTCAAAAACTTGCGGTTTCATGCCTGCGTTTGCTGTTTTCATGTACATGATATAGTGCAACCGCGGGAATTTTTCCGCGTTTGCACCGTTTCGTGTTGCCGTGAGAACAGGGCCTTAATGTCCTCTGGCTAAACGTCAATGGTTATCTCGTTAAAAAGGTGAGTAAGACCCCTGTTAAATTTGAAAAGGTGTGTAACTGAGTTTACATGTGTTCTATCAGGAGGAAGCTGGAAACACCAGAGCCCAGCTGTTTGTCCATGAAGAGTGATGATTCTATGGATCATCCTATAGTATTCAAAGATGGTCGTCAGTCTGTTGATCTAAGGTAAGGATTCAGAACTTACACAAAATAAAACCCTGTGCTGACCATTGTTTAAACTTTATTTATACCATAGTCTGTGCGAATACTCTATTCTGATTGGCTGGATAACATTCCATAGGTGTGGATTAACCCCTGATGTATGGACACCTAGATGGAACTGTTACATTGTGTCCACTTTAATGCATCGCTGCTGATTCAACAGTGTTGATAAGGGATTTATAAAAATTAAATATCCTGTCGTGCAATAGCCTCTGGACACCACAGGATGGCACTCGTAACACAAGAGCTGTAATAGTAGTAAAATAAAGTGGCTAAACTCAATGCCCTCTGGCTAAAAGTCAATGGTTATCTCGTTAAAAAGGTGAGTAAGACCCCTGTTAAATTTGAAAAGGTGTGTAACTGAGTTTACATGTGTTTAGCCACCAAAGCCCGGCTTCACTGTCTATCTGAGCTACTGCTGTTAGGCAATGCCTCACGTAACTGCAGCCCATAATACACATATTCTCTGTGAAATGTGATATTGATTTTGGGGAGCTGTTGTCAAACATATTGGCCGATTACATTTACTGTTTGTACAGCATGCGCAATGTTTTTGACTTTGTATCTGCTAGCATAAGAGTAGCTCTGTGGCTAACAGCTGCCGCAGTCTCCCGTTGCTCGTATTATCCCTGGTCCGACTTCCCAGTACTTGAACGCACCGTCAAAGCCAAATTATGTCGTTGCTAAGTCATCACCTTGGTCGTTCCTATTTACTGGAGTACTGACCTACGTTTTCATTATATAAGAACCTTATGGGTTTGCGATGGGTATTCCAGTTATTATACAAGGTCTCGGGCGTTGCTATGGAAACAAGTTGTTACTTGTTAAAAAAAAATCTAATTTGATGGCAAAAAGGCATGAAAATATAAATGAGTGGTCTAAGTCCAAGTCCAAAAGTAGACGTATTAGAAAAACTGATCTTATGACCAAAAAAAATGCAAAACTTTAAGCCTCAGAGGAGAGACAGCACTCTGCTCGTGGTGTCACTTGACAGAATGGCTGAAGCATTCATTTATTCAAATTGAAACCATGAATCGAAACAAAACGATTATCAAACCTGTGAATGAGGATCTCCAGCATTCTGTGAGTGGTGTTCAAACTATGGGGTTTTTAGGCATGCAAACTCGTCACCTTTCGGCGAAATTCGCCGTTTTGGAAACAAAATTGGCCATCTATATGATTTGTGGAGATCCGTTGAGAAAATATTTTTTGGAGGGGGGGAGGGGGGGGGTCTGATGGCCAGCTGTGTGTGTGTGTGTGTGGAGCGGAGCATGGACATGGAGTGACCATCCATAGTGACTAACTATGATTGACGGATGTTAACTCCTATCATATGAGCTTTGACGGTCATTTGGCCAATCAGAAACAGTGTTTGTCATTGAGGGGCGGTGACATCATTTTTTTTCTCTCCGAGTCATCGGAGCGTTCAAGTAGCCGCAGTACTAGTATTTTACCGTGTTAATGTGCCTACTAGTGTTGCCACTCGTCCCGTTTTTCCCAGAAGCGTTCTCTTTTTTCACCAGCTGTCCCGGGAAAAAATAAATCTCTCCCGGGACACAATTTGTCCCGTTTTTTGGGGGGAAATGCCAAAACCTCATTTGATTTCCTTCGTTCAGTAGTTAAGGCCCTTTCACACGGGCCGAGGCGTTTGTTGCGCCAACTAATTCTCAATGGAGAGGCGAGCGGGGCCGGGCAGAGAGAAAGCGCAGCGTTCCGTCGTCAGGCGGCACGACAAGCGGGCAGGAGCGGTCTCAACGATCTCGGGGCCCGTTTCAAGACCCAGTGTGGGGCCCCCCACTTTTTTTTTTTTTTTTTTTAATAAATAATGCTTGTGCATGCTCCCGGCGAAAATAGAAAAAAAGATTGTGGAAACCATTTGGTTCATATACGGATTATGAGATAATGGGCCCATGGGCCCAGACTCTTAAAGCCCCCCACTTCCCCTCCCCCACTCCTCCCTATCCCTATTCAACAGATAAAGGGTGGATAGCTACTTTTTATGAACAGTATATAATTTACACATAGAAAGCTTATTACTGTAGGTGTGAGGGGGCCTTCAAGGCCCCTTATGAAGCCCCTAAAACAGAGCTAATAATGGTTTAGTTTTGCACTTGCTTTTCTATTATTCACCTACTAGTTGAGGGGCCCATGATGATTTATTTCCTTATTTTAGGCAATACCTTTTTGGACCCTGTTATTGACATGAGAGACTGAGCTCTTTGACAATGTGACATGTAAAGTTACTATCACTATCTCTGGCTTAGGGCCCCCCTGAGCCCTTGGGCCCCTGGGCCTGGTTGCATGCAATTTTCTTCTCAAAGTGCACCAGATTGATGAATTTTACTTTAAAAGGTTGCATTTTTTTCTTCCGGGGGAGCATTCCCCCTTACAAGGTCCAGGGTTCCCACCTCAGTCTCCTTATATATCCTACTGTAAAAAGCACTGTAGGTGTTTATGGTTATTATAGGTCATTACACTGGTCAGTCTGAACTGGTAGCCTAATAATGGCCGAGCCCTCCGCCCCAAACATCAAGTGTCCCTTTTTTTCCTAAATCCAAGGTGGCAACCCTAGTGCCTACTCGATTTATGTGAATCACTTTTTAAATAAATTCACAGAGTTTGCCAACCGTTGTTTTACAGCCATTTGCATTGCTTTATGCTCGCGCTGATTAACAGCCGCGGTTGGCGGATTGTCACTGCAGATTAACGTGTCACCTCAAGTTAATAATGTGCTTTTGTCTATTGCTGTTTTCACGGTTTTTGAATGGTGCGTGGTGTTCTGGCCGTGCATGTAGTGATTTTAGCAGATCAGCGCCGAAACAACACACTCGCCTGCGTCCTCCACTATCGTCTCATTTTGCACCATTATGTTCCTGCGCACGACTGAAGTGTGTGTGTGTGTGCGTGCGCATGTGTGAGTGCGTGAACACGAGATTAACTATGGTGACAGAGTGTATTCTTATGTGTTTGATTGATGGTTGTGTAACAAAGATAAGGCAAATCCTGTTTGCCACAATATAAATAGTTAGTTTATTGTAAGGGAATTTGGTGTGATTGATTTGAGGCTCCATGTTATTTTCTTTCTTATTTAAAGCTGGTTTTGCCAGCATTTTTAACCGTTTTTCTAAGCTGTTTTTAACCGTTTTTCTTGGTAAATAGGCTACCTACACACTTTGTATTGGAAACGTCAAGAAGGTTGGCTGACTAACTTGTTTTGCTCATTTTACTATTCATCTGACAATGTTTTTTTTGTCCTTAATTCTCTTCACCAGAATACACCAAATTGCTTCTCTTAAATGTTCAAATCACAAAAAAAAATCTTCTGGGGGGAAGCCCCCAGACCGCCTACCGTTGTTTGTTTTCGGGCTTCTCACCTTTTTCATGGCTCATGAGTTTGCATGCCTGGGTTTTACTAGTTCATGTTGACCTAGTAAAAGTGTTCCTGGTGTCATGTAGAAGCTGGACCCCAGCTCAGCTCAGCTGCTCTGCCTCCGCAGGCTCCTGCTATAGGGGAGAACGGGGTTATGTCACACGGGTTGGTAGTCACAATCGTTATATCTCGGAACCAGAACGCACTGTCTGGGAAATTTTTGTATGTAATTATCCAGAATTGGGATCAGAGGTCACCTACATAGTCTTCCTTGGAGTTAGACTGCTGAATTTGAGGTGAGAGGACTGTTTGTGTTTTTCATGTCAAATTGAAAATATTTAGCTCTTCAGTATTTTTCTTCTAGGCTTTTACACAATGGGTTTATAACAAAACACTTGTTACCCTAAAAAAGTGTGAAGGGTAAGCTATAGTTTAGATTGTGGTTAGCAAGCTAATAAGTTGTCAGATGGTTGTTGGCCTTGATGCTAGCAAGAAATTCAAGTTGGGGTTGGTCATCACATTTGTGGGGGGTTGGTTGTCACATGTTATCCAAAGGCTGCAGCCAGAAAAGGAACCCAATAACGAAAGAAATTGTCAAGCTGTATCCTCACTGACACCCCAGAGAAGGAAAGAATAGTGCAGGAAAAGGCAGCTAGCATGCAAAAGAAAAAAGGGCAACAAAATCAAAACAACCCAGTGCATCCCAAACTAGACCAGCTGCCAAGACTACAGTAAGTTATGTAGGCCTATTTGTCAACTTGACAATGCAATTAAACTTTCAAATTTAGTTCTGCTTTCTTGTTTTTTTTAAGATTATTCCCATTAAGATAACATTGTGACAAATAACCCCATAGTGTGTGACAACCGACCCCTTGATGGGGTTGGTTGTCACAATGCGTAAGGGTGTATTTGATGATTAATTTCTTCTTTATTACAATAAGTTAGAAAAAGTGAGGGATACACATTTCAAGCAACAACACCTTAAGCTTCAATTTAATGTAGGAATGACTATTGAAAGATGTTTAGGTAATGAGCAATTTTCACTAGAGTAAAAAGTGTGCCTACTATCCCCGGTCTCCCCTATCTCTGCCTGGCCCCTTGCCCTCTCTTTGCCCCTTCCCTCTGTTCTGCAAACACCAGTTTCCCTCCCCAGACATGAGCTCATTCGTTATGGTTTCTCCACAGAGTCAACCAGGAGATCTCAGAGGTTCCCAGTGGACGGTCTGACCAGCTAACACACCTGGACTCAATATTCATGGTCTGTACATGAACAACAGCAACTACTTTCCATCTGTTCTGTTCACAACAACATTGTTTAACTGTTTAGACCAGTGGACTGTCTGTCTGTCCAACATGGATCTGATGGTTGCGTCATGATTTTAGTTTGATCGTGTCGTTTATATAATATTCTGTTCCAGCTGCTGGAGGAAAACATTGTCTCGTTTGTGAAGAACGAGCTGAAGAAGATGCAGAAGCTTCTGAGTCCAGATTACCCAGAATGCTTAAAGGGTCAGAGTGAGGATGAGGAGCAGAGCAGCAGCAGAGAGGCATTTCTGAAGATCACACTGGACTTCCTGAGGAGAATAAAGCAGAAGGAGCTGGCTGACCTTCTGTGGAGCAGTAAGAGGATTTCTCTAAAGGTTTAACATGATGGTGAAATGGGACATTTACTTAAGTCTCCAGAGATGGAGGGACAGATGTTTATATGTGCATTCATATTTTCATCATGAATCACTCATTGATATTATAATTACCGTTGACTCTTGACTCGTTCTTATCTCTTGTGTATTAATTCAGGAAGTAATTCTGGAGTTTGTCAGCGTGAACTAAAGTCTAACCTGCGGAAGAATTTCCAGTGTGTGTTTGAGGGGATCGCTAAAGCAGGAGAACAAACCCTTCTGAATCAGATCTACACAGAGCTCTACATCACAGAGGGAGGGACTGGAGAGGTCAATGATGAACATGAGGTCAGACAGATTGAAACAGCATCCAGGAAACCACACAGACCAGAAACATCCATCAGACAAGAAGACATCTTTAAAGCTTCAGCTAGAAGAGATGAACCAATCAGAACAGTGATGACAAAGGGAGTGGCTGGCATTGGGAAAACAGTCTTAACACAGAAGTTCACTCTGGACTGGGCTGAAGACAAAACCAACCAGGACATACAGTTCATACTTCCATTCACTTTCAGAAAGCTGAATGTGCTGAAAGAGAAAAAGTTCAGCTTGGTGGAACTTGTTCATCACTTCTTCACTGAAACCAAAGCAGCAGGAATCTGCAGCTTTGAAGAGTTCCAGGTTGTGTTCATTTTTGACGGTCTGGATGAGTGTCGACTTCCTCTAGACTTCAAGAACACTGAGATCCTGACTGATATTACAGAGTCCACCTCAGTGGATGTGCTGCTGACAAACCTCATCAGGGGGAAACTGCTTCCCTCTGCTCGCCTCTGGATAACCACACGACCTGCAGCAGCCAATCAGATCCCTCCTGACTGTGTTGGCATGGTGACAGAGGTCAGAGGGTTCACTGACACGCAGAAGGAGGAGTACTTCAGGAAGAGATTCAAAGACAAAGAGCAGGCCAGCAGAATCATCTCCCACATCAAGAAATCACGAAGCCTCCACATCATGTGCCACATCCCAGTCTTCTGCTGGATCACCGCTACAGTTCTGGAGGATGTGTTGAAGACAGGAGAGAGAGGACAGCTGCCCAAGACCCTGACAGAGATGTACATCCACTTCCTGGTGGTTCAGGCAAAACTGAAGAAGATCAAGTATGATGAAGGAGCTGAGACAGATCCACACTGGAGTCCAGAGAGCAGGAAGATGATCGAGTCTCTGGGAAAACTGGCTTTTGAGCAGCTGCAGAAAGGAAACCTGATCTTCTATGAATCAGACCTGACAGAGTGTGGCATCGATATCACAGCAGCCTCAGTGGTCTCAGGAGTGTTCACAGAGATATTTAAAGAGGAGAGAGGACTGTACCAGGACAAGGTGTTCTGCTTCGTCCATCTGAGCGTTCACGAGTTTCTGGCTGCTCTTCATGTCCATCTGACATTCATCAACTCTGGAGTCAATCTGATGTCAGAAGAACAAACAACCTCCCATACATCTACAGAGACACAGTTCTACCAGAGTGCTGTGGAAAAGGCCTTACAGAGTCCAAATGGACACCTGGACTTGTTCCTCCGCTTCCTCCTGGGTCTTTCACTGCCAACCAATCAGAATCTCCTGAGAGGTCTGCTGACACAGACAGGAAATAGCCCACAGACCAATCAGGAAACAGTCCAGTACATCAAGCAGAAGTTCAATGAGGATATCTCTTCAGAGAAAAGCATCAATCTGTTCCACTGTCTGAATGAACTGAATGATGGTTCTCTAGTGGAGGAGATCCAACAGGCCCTGAGCTCAGGAAGTCTCTCCACAGATGAACTGTCTCCTGCTCAGTGGTCAGCTCTGGTCTTCATCTTACTGTCATCAGAAAAAGATCTGGATGTGTTTGAGCTGAAGAAATACTCTGCTTCAGAGGAGGCTCTTCTGAGGCTGCTGCCAGTGGTCAAAGCCTCCAACAAAGCTCTGTACGTACAGTAGGGTTTATTAATCAATAAACCCCTGCCATGTTTAACTTAAAAACAATGTATTTATCTTTCCCTTACTGTTGTCTCTCCAGGCTGAGTGGCTGTAACCTCTCAGAGAGAAGCTGTGAAGCTCTGGCCTCAGTTCTCAGCTCCTCCTCTAGTCTGAGAGAGCTGGACCTGAGTAACAATGACCTGCAGGATTCAGGAGTGAAGCATCTGTCTGCTGCAGTGAAGAGTCCAGACTGTAAACTGGAAACTCTCAGGTCAGATTATCAACCAGTTCAACTGATGACCATTTAACATCTGATAACCTGTGAAGGATTGTTTGCTATGATGATTTATCAAAGGATATTTAATTAAAGTCTTCGGATGCAGGGCGCTTAGTCAATACGGAAGTGTGCGTTGTCAAAGCAGCAGCCCTGCAGGAAACGCTTGTGAATTTCGTTTTCTTTTACAAGACTTCCTGTTACACCGTGAAAAGGGGGAAGAAGGCGCTACATATGTGCAGTGATTGGTTTATCTGCGTGTAGGAGGGGCACGGAATGGAGTAGGCTGGTGGTGGGATTTGGATGTGTCTGAGCGTAGAATAATCTGCACTCTTTTTAAATTGGTCACGGGTCCAGATAAGACCATCACTGGGTCTGAAGTGGCGAACCCCTTGTTCGCCTTATTTGTTCCTGAGGCAGAGATAGTCCGACACACATTTCTTGGGAAGCACAGAGAGAGTTTAACTTGGTGTTGACTCATTTATTAAACAATAACTCCGGTTGACTTTCCAGGAAATAACGAAACATAAAAACTCCAAACTCTAACTGTTTTTGCGTCCAAAACAGGGTTCTTAGTATTGTACAAAAAATACTTTTCAATGTAAAATAATATGTCCAATAATGTGTCCAATAATGCGAAAAAATGTGAAGTAATGCGGTCAAAAAACTGTTGGCTCTCTGCCTTCCAAACCTGAACAAAGCAATTATCCTCCCCTATATGAGGGCCTCTAATAGGCTCCAGGTAGAGTGTGACACCCCTATCTCCCCAGGTGACACAAAGGACTAATCACCACATCCTCACAAAATGCATAAATGTACATATGAATACAAATTTGATTAATATTTCACACACTTTATAAATTCATAACTCATCATTTTAGCAATAAACTAAAAATTTACATATTTCAACTTAAAAAAAAATTATTTCTCTTCCTCATTGTTGTCTCTCCAGGCTGAGTGGCTGTAACCTGTCAGAGAGAAGCTGTGAAGCTCTGTCCTCAGTTCTCAACTCTTCCTCTAGTCTGAGACAGCTGGACCTGAGTAACAACGACCTGCAGGATTCAGGAGTGAAGCATCTGTCTGCTGCACTAAAGAGTCCACTCTGTAAACTGGAAACTCTCAGGTCAGATTATCAACCAGTTCAGCTGATGATCATTTAACATCTGATAACCTGTGAAGGATTGTTTGCTATGATGATTTATCAAAGGATATTTAATTAAAGTCTTCGGATGCAGGGCGCTTAGTCAATACGGAAGTGTGCGTTGTCAAAGCAGCAGCCCTGCAGGAAACGCTTGTGAATTTCGTTTTCTTTTACAAGACTTCCTGTTACACCGTGAAAAGGGGGAAGAAGGCGCTACATATGTGCAGTGATTGGTTTATCTGCGTGTAGGAGGGGCACGGAATGGAGTAGGCTGGTGGTGGGATTTGGATGTGTCTGAGCGTAGAATAATCTGCACTCTTTTTAAATTGGTCACGGGTCCAGATAAGACCATCACTGGGTCTGAAGTGGCGAACCCCTTGTTCGCCTTATTTGTTCCTGAGGCAGAGATAGTCCGACACACATTTCTTGGGAAGCACAGAGAGAGTTTAACTTGGTGTTGACTCATTTATTAAACAATAACTCCGGTTGACTTTCCAGGAAATAACGAAACATAAAAACTCCAAACTCTAACTGTTTTTGCGTCCAAAACAGGGTTCTTAGTATTGTACAAAAAATACTTTTCAATGTAAAATAATGTGTCCAATAATGTGTCCAATAATGCGAAAAAATGTGAAGTAATGCGGTCAAAAAACTGTTGGCTCTCTGCCTTCCAAACCTGAACAAAGCAATTATCCTCCCCTATATGAGGGCCTCTAATAGGCTCCAGGTAGAGTATGACACCCCTATCTCCCCAGGTGACACAAAGGACTAATCACCACATCCTCACAAAATGCATAAATGTACATATGAATACAAATTTGATTAATATTTCACACACTTTATAAATTCATAACTCGTAATTTTAGCAATAAACTAAAAATGTACATATTTTAACTTAAAAAAAAATTATTTCTCTTCCTCACTGTTGTCTCTCCAGACTGAGTGGCTGTAACCTCTCAGAGAGAAGCTGTGAAGCTCTGTCCTCAGTTCTCAACTCCTCCTCTAGTCTGAGAGAGCTGGACCTGAGTAACAACGACCTGCAGGATTCAGGAGTGAAGCATCTGTCTGCTGCACTAAAGAGTCCACTCTGTAAACTGGAAACTCTCAGGTCAGATTATCAACCAGTTCAGCTGATGATCATTTAACATCTGATAACCTGTGAAGGATTGTTTGCTATGATGATTTATCAAAGGATATTTAATTAACCCTTTGGTGCTCTTGGGGACGTTTTTGTCCTTTCGCACTTTTTTTACGCTCTTTTTTGTGTATAACTTTTGGCTGTTGATCATTTTCAACACCATCAAAATTTTGAGACATTTCCCTATATTTGGCATAGGGTTGAATTACAAGCAATTTTCCAGGTTGTCGGTCCTGCCCCCCACAGTGCAATAGAAAAAAAAAATTCAACCTAAATGGTGTGAGTGTGATGGTAGGGATGCTAGTGTGTGGTGCATATGTGTGTATTGAGAAAATATAGTGTGTGTGTTTGTGTACACACAGCCAAACTTTACAAACTCAAACGTGTATGGAAAAAATGGCCCAATTTAAACTTTATTTTTTCAAACCATAGCCATGATGACAAACACATGTAAATGTGATGATATTAGGCAATAATCCAACACTTAAGACACCAAAATTGCTTTTTTAGCCTTATCTAGCTCAATCATTTATTTTCTCCAGTTTTTTTTGAGGATCAAATATGCTCCCTAAAACCATTTTTGTACTTTTTTGTAATTTTTTAGAGTTGCAGGCCTAAACATAAGAAATATGAGAAATTAATGGAAAGTGTGGATCCATATGGATACCTTAGGGTTGTATCTGTGTGTGTGTTGTGAAATTACTGTGTGTATGTGTGTGTGTCTTTGTGCGTATGCATATGTGTGCAGCTGTAATGTGCAATTTGTGGGTTTTCAGGTGGCTGCAGGTTTACTTTGTTACTTTGTTGACATCATCAAAGAAACTGGAATTAAAAGGTCAAAAGCAACTAACAATGAATTAATATTTGATATGTATGTAAGGAGGTCAAGTGGGATAAAAGGTTTTAAAAAAAAAAAGTAGAAAAAAATATTACTGTATAATGTGTTTAGGGCAGTTTATAGGGAGGTCATGAGAGGGAGTATTTATTTGCATCTGTGACTGCACAAATACTAAACATGTATCAAAAGCAGTTTTATTGCAAATCATTAACATATCCTAGAGTCTAATTATCCCACTCAAAAAAATCCACTTTGCATCTATTATATGAGAAATTTTTCAATTATTGTGTTTTTTTTAAATAAAAATGGCTCACGTCATCACATAAGCATGCATGTAAAGGGTTAAAAGCAATTACAAATGAATGAATATTTGATATGTATGTGAAGAGGTCAAGTGGGATAAAAGGTTTTAAAAAAAAAAGTAGAAAAAAATATTAATGTATAATGTTTTTATGGCAGTTTATAGGGAGAGGACGTTTTTGTCCTCTAAGGTCATGAGAGGGAGTATTTATTTGCATCTGTGACTGCACAAATACTAAACATATATCAAAAGCAGTTTTATTGCAAATCATTAACATATCCTAGAGTCTAATTATCCCACTCAAAGAAATCCACTTTGCATCTATTATATGAGAAATTTTTCAATTATTGTGTTTTTTTAAAATAAAAATGGCTCACGTCATCACATAAGCATGCATGTAAAGGGTTAAAAGCAATTACAAATGAATGAATATTTGATATGTATGTGAAGAGATCAAGTGGGATAAAAGGTTTGTAAAAAAAAAAGTAGAAAAAAATATTAATGTATAATGTTTTTATGGCAGTTTATAGGGAGAGGACGTTTTTGTCCTCTAAGGTCATGAGAGGGAGTATTTATTTGCATCTGTGACTGCACAAATACTAAACATATATCAAAAGCAGTTTTATTGCAAATCATTAACATATCCTAGAGTCTAATTATCCCACTCAAAAAAATCCACTTTGCATCTATTATATGAGAAATTTTTCAATTATTGTGTTTTTTTTAAATAAAAATGGCTCACGTCGTCACATAAACTTGCATGTAAAGGGTTAAAAGCAATTACAAATGAATGAATATTTGATATATATGTGAAGAGGTCAAGTGAGATAAAAGGTTTGTAAAAAAAAAAGTAGAAAAAAATATTAATGTATAATGTTTTTATGGCAGTTTATAGGGAGAGGACGTTTTTGTCCTCTAAGGTAACCAAGGCGTAGTAAAAGTTAAGGATACCCAAGGGTTAAAGTCTTCGGATGCAGGGCGCTTAGTCAATACGGAAGTGTGCGTTGTCAAAGCAGCAGCCCTGCAGGAAACGCTTGTGAATTTCGTTTTCTTTTACAAGACTTCCTGTTACACCGTGAAAAGGGGGAAGAAGGCGCTACATATGTGCAGTGATTGGTTTATCTGCGTGTAGGAGGGGCACGGAATGGAGTAGGCTGGTGGTGGGATTTGGATGTGTCTGAGCGTAGAATAATCTGCACTCTTTTTAAATTGGTCACGGGTCCAGATAAGACCATCACTGGGTCTGAAGTGGCGAACCCCTTGTTCGCCTTATTTGTTCCTGAGGCAGAGATAGTCCGACACACATTTCTTGGGAAGCACAGAGAGAGTTTAACTTGGTGTTGACTCATTTATTAAACAATAACTCCGGTTGACTTTCCAGGAAATAACGAAACATAAAAACTCCAAACTGTAACTGTTTTTGCGTCCAAAACAGTGTTCTTAGTATTGTACAAAAAATACTTTTCAATGTAAAATAATGTGTCCAATAATGTGTCCAATAATGCGAAAAAATGTGAAGTAATGCGGTCAAAAAACTGTTGGCTCTCTGCCTTCCAAACCTGAACAAAGCAATTATCCTCCCCTATATGAGGGCCTCTAATAGGCTCCAGGTAGAGTGTGACACCCCTATCTCCCCAGGTGACACAAAGGACTAATCACCACATCCTCACAAAATGCATAAATGTACATATGAATACAAATTTGATTAATATTTCACACACTTTATAAATTCATAACTCATCATTTTAGCAATAAACTAAAAATGTACATATTTCAACTTAAAAAAAAATTATTTCTCTTCCTCACTGTTGTCTCTCCAGACTGAGTGGCTGTAACCTGTCAGAGAGAAGCTGTGAAGCTCTGTCCTCAGTTCTCAACTCCTCCTCTAGTCTGAGAGAGCTGGACCTGAGTAACAACGACCTGCAGGATTCAGGAGTGAAGCATCTGTCTGCTGCACTAAAGAGTCCACTCTGTAAACTGGAAACTCTCAGGTCAGATTATCAACCAGTTTAACTGATGACCATTTAACATCTGATTTATATTAGTTTGTAACATGTTAACTGTGTAGGAATGTGTCTGCTACGATGATTTATCAAAGGATATTTATTTAAACTTCCAATAGTTTCTAGACTCAAAGAATTTCCATCAGCGTTCTTTTTCATATATTTCTCTCCCTTTCAATTTTATTATTGAGTCATTAAATATTATAGATGTTTAACATTTATTGTAAAAATGGCTCTTTAGTATTTTATCTGGACTAAAACGTACCCCAACAAAAAACAAAGAAACTCACCATCCCGTGTGTGTGTGTGTGTGTGTGTGTGTGTGTGTGTGTGTGTGTGTGTGTGTGTGTGTGTGTGTGTGTGTGTGTGTGTGTGTGTGTGTGTGTGTGTGTGTGTGTGTGTGTGTGTGTGTGTGTGTGTGTGTGTGTGTGTGTGTGTGTGTGTGTAGTCTGTCAGGTTGTCTGATCACAAAGGAAGGCTGTGTTTCTTTGGCCTCAGCTCTGAGCTCCAACCCCTCCCATCTGAGAGAGCTGGACCTGAGCTACAACCATCCAGGAGCCTCAGGAGTGGAGCTACTGTCAGCTGGACGGGACGGTCCCCTCTGGAGACTGGACACTCTCAGGTATGAAGAGGCTGCTGTCAGTACGTTACAGTTTCACTCAGGAAAAGAGCCACAAGTGAATGTTAGGGCCCTATGAAATCCGTTTTATTTTTTTCCAAATTCCGTTTTATTTTTTCACAAATTCCGTTTTTTCCGTTTTAATCTCATGATTTCCGTTTTTTTACAATTAACACTCATTTCGTCATCAGAACGAGTGTTTAATTATTGCGAACAAATAATATTCTAACAATTTAATCAGATATAAGGCTCAATTTAAAATACAAATTTAAACATTGCACTGTTTTTAGTGCTTAAAAAAAACTAAAAAACAGATTTGTTGGGTAGCTAGGCTATATAAGAAAATAAAGTCATTCATTGTGTGCTTCAAGTGAAGCATTAAATATTTTTTTTTACATAAATAATAAAGTCCTTATAAACTTTTCAAGAAGCTGGACTAGAGTGAATATTGGACAGGCTTTATAAGTCCATGGCTTTTACCTGTGGGACAGCCCTTCACCCAACAGCGGGCTGCAACACCAACCTACAGTCTATTGTGCGACAGAGAGCTAGTTATCATTAGCATCAGCGTTAGCCGACATCACGGCAACAGCTGAATAATGTAACACTACAGGTAGGTTACACTACATGAAAACAACGGGCTGTAGACGCTAGTTATAATTGCGTGTAGGATACATTGTTGAGACTGGAATTTCGTACCGAAGCGGCCGTTCCATAATACAACACTCCCTTTAGCAATGGCTGAATATAAGACCTCCCTGTGCTGTGTATCTGCGGGAGCGAGTGGCATTAATAACTTATAACAGTAAACGTTTAACATGATTACGTGCCTTTTAGATGCTTTAATCATATGCCGAATGTATAAACAGACCATATTATTAACAATAAGTTAAGTTATGTACATGCCAGAGTTACGTATATGGATAAATCAATAAGTAAACATTGAATAGACAGATTTGTGAAAGGGTTTTGGCGCCGTGTGTTACATTACCGTTACTGCAGCCAGGCTCTACTTTTCACGGCAGTAGTTTGGTCTTTAGATGTCGCCAAACCATAATTCCTCCCTAGTTCTGCTTTAGTTTTAACCGTGTTGTTTCCCTTTGCCTTGGAAATTGAATTTCACCAAAATAATGGCGAATTCCGTGACATTCCGTGTTAACAAGCAGATTCCGTTTTTATTGCCCGATTCCGTGATTCCGTCCGCGTTTTCGTTATCGCGGAAATCATAGGGCCCTAGAATGTAATCAGGGCTCGACATCACCGGTTACCTGCTGGCCCGGGGCAGGTGTTCTGTGTTCATGCAAGCAAAATGTGACCTATAGTTGCCTGTTTCGGGCAAGTGAATAATAATATTATTTCCAATCCCTCCAGGGATTAAAAGTGATTTCAGTCAAATAAAAAGGTTTTTTTAGCAGGTAAAATGGACTGGGTGTATAAACAACTATGTGCCCTTATCACGTAGGCTTTGTGTCATGCATGATCACGTTAGAAACTGCAAACGTGATTGTGATTATATTTAATTAAAAAAAAGTTAATTCAATATTCCGAGCGGGGGGCATCCTGTAGTTATTCAACCATCTTTATTTGCTGATCTCGTCCCCAAATAACTCTAACTTCTAACCCTAAATGTGATGGTAAAGTGTTAAGGTTGCGCGTGTCAGCCTGGTTCTCCAGTCGAGGCTTCTAGGTAAAAGTGTCAGAAAAAAGTGCCTCACAGGCGGACACAGGCCGCGACTAATGCCGCTCCTGCGTCGTGCTTGATGCTGAGAGTGTGTGATAGTGTTCACGTCATTTGGCTTGAGCCAACCCCTCAAGACTAACAATAATATCAAACATGTTTGATAATGTCGGAACGTCAAGACGGGAAGAAGACTGACTGGAATCGAAGAAGAAGACTGACCACCTTACACCAAAAGGCACAACTCCAGCACGACTCCTGTGGTTTCAGTCCGACATTGGAAGATTGTCTGCGACTGTCAAATCGCGTGAAAAGTCGTGTAGTGTAAGCCCAGCATTAAACGCCTGCTGAAAACGCCTATTAAACCCTATGGCTATCTAGGATTTATTTCCTGAGGGTCTTCCGAAAAAATACTAAGAATTGTCAACGTCTTCCAAAACCTTAATATCTAAGCCTCTGTAGCACATAGAAACATGAAATTAAAGACATCTAAAAAGTTCACAGGCTTTATTAAAACATGCTCCCTTAGAACTTACAAACCAACACGTTTTTCTAAAAATTGTCAAAATTAGATCGGGGGGGGGAGGGGAGGAAAAAGAAAATATGAATACATTACATAAAATATTTAAAAATATTGTGCTAAATGAGGTTATAATCCTGCTTCCTTTAAGCATGGATAGTAGTGACTGAGTGTGCAGTGGACGGAGGAGACAGAGAGAGGGAGGAAGAGATAGCTTTATTTTATTATTAAGTTTAGTTATCACTTAGCCTGGTCCAACCAGACTGTAGTGTTTGCGACACTGCCGTATATGGTATTGGTCATGGCGTATGTACATGAACTAGTCAGACATGTATTGCTATCCCGGAGATAAAGTATCAGTACTGATAAACAGTTGTCCGCTCGTCTCATTCATATGGTAACCTACAACATCACATAGACCATCGTACTTAATTTCATTTGTACAGAAGGTCTGGAACTGCTGTAATTGGCAAACGTTCACTCACTTGGAGGCGGGTGTCTGTTGAAGTTTAAAACTATTGGATCTGCCCAGTGCCACTCTGGATCAGCCAACCATTCGCATAACGTTTGGTCATGACGTATTTCATGAGCCGGCTTCTGACGGTGCGTTCCAGTTGTACAGGGAACTCGAAAATTTCCGACTTCACTATATTGTAGTCTATGGATCTACCGGTACCTGGCAACAGTAACTTGCTAGAGCCTAACGTTTATTTATTTGGATGAGAAAGGTTGTAGGCGTCCATACTTTCCCGAGCAGATGCACTGGAACACAGACGGGTCGCAACTCGGAACTACCAAGTCGGAAATTTCCGAGTTCCGAGTATAAAGGAACGCAGCATTCAACTGAAACTGGAGCGCGACTTCGACGTCATCGTTCTCAGCCACTCGCTCTGTTCGCTGATTGGACAGCCAAAAGTCTGGCTGGAGAAGGAACCCATGACACTTCAGCCCCAGACTGACTACTGAAGTGAGATGAAAATTGAGCGAAAGTAGGCAGGCGGGCGGAGCCAGGCTAGTTATCACTGGCTATAGATTCGCTCCCGCCCTCAGGAGCCGATCAGCTGGTCCAAACAGCTGTTTAACACGGAGATGAAAACGAAACTGAAACTTAACTATCGCCTACCTGGGCTGACTTGAGGTGGAGCAGCCACATATAGCCTAAATTAATACATATTGTTACTTAACAGATGTAATGTGTTGTGTGATGTTCGTCAATAGCCTACAGTAGACCTAGATTCTGTGCACCGAACACCACTAACTGTTCTGTAATACACTATCGCCGATCATGTGAACACACAGCCGTCTTCTTCTTTTTTTTTTTTTTTTAATTGACGTGATTTTCGGCAAACCACACAACATTTGGGTGGTCACGTGGTTTTAAAAAAAACAACAAGACCCACCTCATGTGTATTTGAACCAATGACAGTGCATTCTATGCTGCACGCGCCATGAAAATTACGACTAAACAACAATGGTGCGCCACGTAGATACAATGTTGCAACGCGCAGCATACGGTATAAAGGGGTTACAAAATAAACTGCCTCATATCGCGATCGTGGAACTGCCTGCTCTGTTGTGTAGCCTAATGTGTGGCGAGCCGTTTATTATTGAGATTGTGCACATAATGGCCCATTGTCGGGCACATAAAGCCTTCTATACGCACCACACTCGCTCCATGAAGCGATCCAAGACTGATGTTTTGTCTGTGCTAAGATAGTTGTTTAAATGTCTCTTTAGTTTTACAGGTTTTCTCGCCGGGCCGCAGAGTCTCGCTGTGCGTTTTGACTTTGTCTCCGCCAGCGCGCGTAAAGCCATTGAAACACATTATAACACGGCTTGTATATAGCACATAAATGATCACAGGAGAGAGAGTGCTTTTTTATCACGTTATCAGCACGGTCAGTTGAGGTATAATTTTCGCTTCAGGACGAGTTACGCCCGCTCACGGAGCCGACAGATGATTTAAACTAGAGCGCTTCTGTTGGTGATACGTGAGAGTAAAAACCCAACACTTGCGGTCTATAAAGGGGTTCAGATATAGGCAAGGCAAGGCAAGTGTATTTATATAGCACAATTCAGACACAAAGCCACTCAAAGTGCTTTACAGGGGCAAGATTAGAATACATAAAACATATTATAAAACATTTAAAAGCGAATAAAAGAAGCAAATAAAATAAAAATTGCAGGTTAAAATGGAAACAAAAAAGTCTTCAGACTCGATTTAAAAGAACTGAGAGTTGCAGCAGACCTCAAGTTCTCTGGGAGTTTTTTCCAGATTTTTGGTGCATAATAATATAATAATAATAATAATTGATATTAGTCAGCCTAATACAGTCAGTGTTTCCTACAGGCGGCAGCTTTAACAAGGCCACTCCCCCGCCTTGACGTATCTAGTCAAGTCAACAGGAGAATATGTCCAGAAGTACAAGAAAGAGACGAAATAACAAATAAATAACAACATTGAAAATAAACAATGTAAACAGAACAAATATCAACTTAAAACCAAACATGGGTTGAAAACAAGTTCACTGGCAGATATGATCAGGTTAAGTTCTAACCATCCTCTATCACTATCATTAATGGTGCCCATCCAGGTCAGTACGCGGACCGACTTTTTGAGGTCGCGACTTTGTGCAACAGTAAAGGCGAAAAGTTTGTGGAGTTTATGGGTGTGGGGTTTGGAGAGGGGAGTTTCTGTCCAGATAAAGAGCATTTCAGTCAGCCTGTCAATCACAACGTTACCATGGAGCTCACTGACTCTGATTCTGATGAAATCACAATAAACAACCTGTAGATATTAAGTCGAAATTTTCATATTGATTATATTATTGATTAATTTAATTGTTTATAATTGATCTAAACCATTGAAATTGCAAGGTTTGGCTGCTCGATTATGACAAAAATCATAATAGTTTTTTTTATTGACATTGTGTTATCACGATTATTAAAGAAAATTATTAATTGATTTAAGAACATTATGCATGTGTTAAACTTTTAACAAAGTTGTTTCTATTAACACCATACCTTTGGACTTTAAACATAGGCCTAATTGAACTGAAAACAAGGACAATGCAATTAAATAAGTGAAAAATATTTTTTATAATTGAAAAAAAGAAGTGAATATGTCAAAATAAAAATAACACGTTGCAAATGGTGTTGATAGGGCACGTTGTTTGCTAGCATTGAATGGCATCATTTATTTATGTCTCAAGGAGATGGCTGGATAGGCAAGTTGCAATGTACAGTATTGACTGTTGTGGTGGCAGGAGTCAAGGAGCTTTAAACTTCCTGTGTTTTTATGCCTCAATTCCACATACGTACATTCTCGTATGCGATCCAACCGGATCTGTCCGAAAGTCCGTAATATATCTGTACGGTATCCGTAATATACGTTCAAATAATTGAACTTTTTACGTGGATTACGGAGAGACCGTGTATGGAAGTTTTGCTAGGTTAGCTTACATGCAATGTCCTTCCACTGAGTTAATGTTGATTGTCAAGTCAGTTAGATTATTAAAAAGTACTTGTTCATATAGTTTGAACACTTAGCGAATCAGAGTGAATGTTATTCTGCTAAAATATTAAATAATTTATATACGTGATACACTTTATACAGTCGGATCATTTTTATCAGTTTGATATTAAATACAGTCGGATTTATTAGTTTAATGACACGAGGGAGAGTGCCTGCAATCGCTGCGGCATCGACTACATTTCCATTTTGGGGGCGAGTATGTTTTATTATTGGTCAAGTAAAACACACAAGGCACACATGGCTGAAAAAGCTTAATGTCAAGACCTGTGTAATGTGCATGTGTGCATGCTGAAAGAGTACATGCTGGTCTGACCCCCCCCCCCCTCTCCTTTCAGGGTGGAGCCTGCTGGAGTCCAATGGCTGACACCAGGTCTGAGGAAGTGTAAGTGTGTTTATAATGTTCATAATCATCAAACTGTCAATGCACAGATGATGGATTAATAACTGCTGCTGTGTCTTGTTCTCTCCATCAGATTCCTGTGAACTCACACTGGACACAAACACAGTAAACAGAAGACTCAAACTGTCTGACAACAACAGGAAGGTGACATGGGTGAGAGACGAGCAGCCATATCCTGATCATCCAGAGAGGTTTGACCTCTGTCCTCAGCTGCTGTGTAGTAAAGGTCTGACTGGTCGCCGTTACTGGGAGGTTGAGTGGAGCGGAAGGGCTGATATATCAGTGAGTTACAGAGGAATCAGCAGGAAAGGAAAGAGTGAAGACTGTGTGTTTGGAGAGAATGATCAGTCCTGGAGTCTGAGATGCTCTGATGATGGTCGTTACTCTGTCCGTCACAATAACAAAAACACATCCATCCGCTCCTCCTCTGTCTCTCACAGAGTAGCAGTGTATGTGGACTGTCCTGCTGGCTCTCTGTCCTTCTACGAGGTCTACTCTGATGGACTGATCCACCTCCACACCCTCAACACCACATTCACTGAACCTCTCTACCCTGGGTTTGGGGTCTATTTTTCTGGCTCCTCAGTGTCTCTGTGTCGTCTGTAGGAGAGAGAGTCTGTACAGGATCACAGCCAAAGAAAGATTTAAAGTTTTTTGTGACTCAGTCGATAGGGATGTAGTAACGGTACACTAAAGTCACGGTACATACAGTCAAGCCCAAAATGATTCATACCCCTGGCAAATTTCTACTTAAAGTTAATTTTATTCAACCAGAAAGTTTTTTTTACCGTAAATGACACAGGCTTCTTCCAAAAGATAAGATGATGAACAAGAGGCATCATTGTGGAAAAAAATATTTCTCAGCTTTTATTTACATTTGAACAAAAAAGTGTCAAAACTGGACCAAATTACATTTTCATTCTGGAGACTCAATGAATAGACAGAATAGTCAGAAACATTCAAGGCTGTTTATTACATATTTATACCAACACACAGTCATGTTTCCATCACCTTCTGAGGACATTCCATAGACACACACACATGCAGACACATGAGGAGACTGACATAATGCATTCCCTAGTCCCTTACTAAAAAGGCCCACCGTAGCTAGCAACATGCCAGTTTACAGAGCCTACGATTTGTATGAAAACTTGTTTTTTAAGCTTTCAGAGATATTACCTGATTTTGACAAAGTGATTTTGCCAACAAGCGTTCTCCAGAATCATTGACTCCATCTTTAAAAGTGTCTGAAGTGGATTTCTAGCCTCTTTCCCATT
Source organism: Ammodytes marinus (assembly GCF_949987685.1). Taxonomy (NCBI): domain Eukaryota; kingdom Metazoa; phylum Chordata; class Actinopteri; order Uranoscopiformes; family Ammodytidae; genus Ammodytes; species Ammodytes marinus. Next base: position 61,182 of record NW_027648219.1, read on the forward strand.
GGTTGGCTGTGATGTCACAACAAACTGACGCATTAGTTTTTAAAACCTTGTTCCATTGATGGGAAAGTTTATGTGAATATAATAAAAGCTTTGAGTCTGAACCGTGTGTTTGTCAGCCTGCGTATTGTTTAAACTAGAGGCAAATGTGAAGCAGAAAATAATAAGTAACCAAGGTGTCATGTAGGTCCCTTCAGTACTGTTATATAGTCCAGGAAAGGCTGACATATCTGTTTAAACTTCTCTGCTTTCCCTGAAATCTCATAACGAAATTTACAAAAAAGTGCTGGAGAACTCTATGAGCCAGATGTCAGAACAGGGGACTATCGCTTTCTTCCAAAGCTCTCCCTGTGTAACTTTTTTCATATTTTATGTGAAATCTAAGGGCCTTCCCAAGTTCCCAAAATAGAATGTTGTATTTCCTGTTTATTCTAACTGATTTTTATTATTACAGTGTGTGTACAGTTTTAAGAGTAACATTCAAGCACTTCTTAAGATAAGTTAAACTTTTCAAGAACTTAATATTTAGGAATTCCACATTATCGATCAAAATGTTAGATGTGTGTCTGGGTTTTTCTGGGTTTAAAGATATTTTTGGGATAATGTTTAAGGGCTTTTTTGGGGGAATATTTTCGACAATATTACCAGAAAATATTTTTAATTTTACAAGATCTCAATTCTTAAATTTTTTTAATTAAAAATAAATATATATATATTATATCTATTCATTTATTTATTCAGATTTTTTTTATTTACATGAAAACAATCTAAATTTAACAACATATAAATTCTAAATTCTTAATTTTTTAATTATAAATAAATAAAAATTATATTTACAACAATGACAAAGTGTTATTGCCTCCGCTGTTGTTTTTAATTTAAAATAGCTGAGCCAATGCTGTTGCCATCAGATTTACACTGACCAGCCTCAGAGAAACTACTCAGATCACATAAGTCACTATGTGTGAAGTAAATCAGCATTCTCTTGTGAGCTGCCCCTTTAAATATTTTCTTTTTATATCATGTAGCCTAAATGTGAGGTAGGCCTATAATCACAGCACATGAAATACATTTGGCTTTTGAAGAGTTTAACAATTAAAATGGGTTATTTGTAAATTGTAAAATGGCCTGTTGTTGTATTCATGAATTACCAACTTAAACAAACCTTTAACTTTCTCTTTAAAATAAAACTAGCAAAATATCGTTGACGCTTTCAGTTATGTTCTGTTGGAAGGATCTAGCTACTGGCTAACGGCCGCTCGATTCGGCGGAAGGATACGTTGGTAAATCGGCTCTGATTCAAACTGTGGAATGAATGAATCGCCGTTGGGATGACAGTTGGACAGTTATCAACGGATGACTCGGCCGCGGAAGAGCAGAGTAGCTTCAACAGGTAGGCCTAAATTAAGTGTGTTTTAATCAGTGTTTGTGGTGTAAATATTCAGGGTTGGAGATTAACGTTAGCACCTGCCTGCCACCAGCCAAATGCAGCTGAACTCTGTCACCCGCATTACACGCGATATTGAGGATCGATGCCACTATTAGCTGCTTCACATTAGCTAGCTAGTTAGTGAAAACATTAGCTAGTGTCAATTCTCATGTAGTCTCGCACAGCCAGACCAAACTACAGCTAGTAAGTCTTGTGTGGTCATTCAACGCGTTTTCTTTAAAGCTAGCTAACGTTACTTGCGTTAACTACTTCAAGTTCACCATCGAGCTAGCTAGCAAGCCAAGGTAGCAGCACCGTGAGTTTGGCCGTCTGCGCTCCCCTCTTATGTAAACAATGTCTCCAGCATAAAGCGTTTCTACCCCTCAACATTAGTAGGGGTCGTTAGCCTATGACTCGTTTCCACTGCAGTGTTAAGTTTGACAGCAAATTCTCATTTAGTCTTTTGAATAACACACCATTTAGTTTGTCATATTTTAATCATCTGAAATCTTTTGTCTTAGTATAGTTTTAGTCGACTAAATATTAGCAGATTTTAGTCACTAACTGTTTCTTACTTTATTGAATGGTATTAAGGTTTGAATATGCAATACAGACACAGATTTAATGGTTGTAATACAAAACATGGATTTTATTTTATTCTTAATGTCAATAACATCATGACCGTGGCTTTTACACAAAAGATAATCTCGCAGAAAATAAGCATAAGGCTCTCCCGGAAAAAAGATGCATTCTCCCTGTATGATATGCAATCGCAATGCATATGACATTCTTTCAAGATGAAGTACAATATTATTGAAATAGATAACCATGTAACTCTGAACGTACTGTCTTCTACTGTCTGTGCAAAAACATTAAGAAAAATAAAGTGCAATTCTCTAAAATAGTAACTGGCGGGGTTTCCCCGGCGTTCCACTCGCTGCTTTGCACTGATTTCTTCCCAACTGGTCCCACAAAAAGAGCAGTTCTGATTGGATCTCTTCTCTATTCATCCTGCCCCTAACCTTTACATCTCGTTTTTATTTGTTGACTATAGTGTCAGTATATTCGTCACAGTCTTTAAAGATATATTTTTTTTGGCATTTTTTATGCTTTATTGATAGTGTAGAGACAGAGTTGAAATGGGGCAGAGAGGGGAGTGACATGCAGAGAACGACCGCGGGCTGGAATCGAACCTGGGTCCGCTGCTGGCTGAGGCCCATGGGGGGGGGGGGACGCCCTACCAACTGAGCTAAGGGCGCCCCATTCGTCACAGTCTTTATCATCATATCTGACTTTTTATTTATTTTAAATTTATTTTAAATTTTAATTTACTTTTTGTCTGTGAAAAAGGTTTGTTGACGAATATTTTTCATCATAGTCTTCATCAATGAAATGAACACTGTTCCACTGAGACTGGTTCGACTGGTTTTAAATATTTCTCCGGCAGTTTACTGTTTCAAATACTTTCACTTCTGACTGAACGATGTGACGCAGTTTATTTTCTCTAAAGCTCCAGCTGAAGGTAAGAGATCAACTCTGCTCTCATTTTTTATAATAATAATAATGATGATCATATTTTATTATATTTTATTATTTATAGTGTAAATCTAGTTCCAGTAGAAACAGAAAAGATGTGGAATTTGCCCAAACTCAAAACTCAGAGTTTCACAGGAAACTAGAGACGAAGGAGGTGACACAGCCTTTAACAAAGATCCTCCATGTTGTGTTAATGAAATTTCATTATTAGTATTAGTAGTTACATATGAGTGTGTTGATACAGTAATCAGGGACCATAATGGAACTAAGCTTTCGGGCCTTATTGTGTCATCTCATGTATTTTAATCTAAGACACAGAGTGCCGTTAATATTTTATATCAAAATGGTCAAATAATATCAATCAATCAATCTACTCTGACAGTGTGCTGTTAGTACGGTGACTGCAGTAAAGGAGCTGAGCACTTCAGCAGGAAACTTTGGACTTGTTGTTCTACTACATGTTTCTGACGGCTCGTTACTTTACACATTCACATTTTACTCACAAAGTATTTGATCAACAAGTCAAATCTGAAGTTAGATTAAAGTATCAGCAGTGAATGAAACACTTCACATGAAGTCTTTACCTTCTGCTGTCTCATGGAAGGATATTTTGTTCATAATACTTGTAGTATAACTTTGCATTTCCCCGTGTAATAACAGCAGAGGACTTGTTGTATACAGGCCTGCTGTACTTCACTCTTCATGTTCTGTTTCTGGCTTTAATCTGTTGCCATCTGCTGGACGTCAGCTGCATGAACACAGAGGACGTTTGAAATTATACAAATCATTTTATTGTCTGTGACGTGGCTCACACAGGAAGAATAATAACACTTGTTTTAACTACTTTTCAAACTAGGTGGAGGCTTCAAATAAGCCCACTGGGTTTTCTGCCTCTCCCTGCACTGTATGTTATTTGTATTCTTTGCCATTCTTTGTGTATGTTTCTTTTTTAATTGTGCAAAATAAATAAAACAAATAAAACAAACTGCTGAGTAGCTGCACATGTAATAACATTTCATTTATTAATTAAACGATTATATATTGTTTTTAATAATCTTAACGTGCAATGTATCCATATAGTAACTATAGAATGTACATAACTTAATTTATTGTTAATAGTAAGGACTGTTTTTATCATCATCTTCGACTGCTTATCCGTAGTGGGGTCGTGGGGGCAGCAGCTCGAGCAGGGGATCCCAAACTTCTCTTTCCTGGACCACATTGACCAGCTCTGACTGGGGGATCCCGAGGTACCATCTGGTAAGGATGCCCGAACCACCTCGACTGTTTCTATACATTCTGCAAATAATTAAAGCATCTTAAAGCACGTAATCATACTAAACTTTTACTGTTTTGAAGTTATAAACGCCGCTCGCTAGGGTTGGGAGGTATTAAGGTATTACCGTATACCGGGATATTAAAAAATAGCAACGGTATTCCTTTAACTACCGTCGATACCGTCTGGTGCATGTTTATAATAATTGCCTTAAGAGTGTTTGTGTCTAGCAGCAGCACCAATGCCTGTGTTTGAAGATGCTTTAAAAGTGATTACAAAACTCCTGTTCATAATGTAGCTCTTATTTGTCAATTAAAGAACCTGTCAAAAAAGGAAAAAGCTTCTTTTTAGTCCTGTCATGCTCACACTCACGCCTCACGTGACAGCTTAGCATTTCAGTTGATGTGTTTTCCCTCCAGGTGAAGGTGTGGGCTCTGCTATGGATCAGAGTGAGGACAGAGAGGAGGGAGGGGAACATGGCGGCCAGACCAAAGCTCAGAGGTGACATGAGGATCTCTAACTGTCCATGATGCAAATCACTGCACCTTTATTATTCTTCAGTTTACTGCATATTGCACATTTCAATTATTTACTTTTTCTATACTGTTTTGTTTTGCCTTATCTTTTGCACTATTTAGAATGTATTTATTGTATTTATTACTTGTTTCATCTCATCTCATTTTATCCTTTTGTTCTTATTTCACTGTGGGTCGGAGATAAACTAAATTTCGATTCTTCTCTATGTCTGGAACATATTGTAGAAATTAAAAGCGACTTGTAGAATAAAGCGACTTTGACTTTTTTAATTCACATTCAAAGCTCTCTGTGTTGTGTTCGACAGACCACACTCTCCTGGACCTGGAGCCAGCTGTTTGTCCTTCAAGAGTGACAACTCAAAAGGTGGTCACATTAATTTTAAAGGACAACAACCGTCTGCTGCAGAGAGGTAAACTGTTCCTAAATTTTAAATATCACTGATTCATGTTTTAACTGTTTATTTTCAGCATTCTTCTTCTTCAGGTTCATTTATTTTCTCATATTTGAAAGCTGCTTAGTGTATCTACTGTGTTCTGGGTGCAGTGCAGATTATTTTCTGTAGAGATGCACCAATCCACTATTTTTCTTCAGTTCCGATCCGATTCTGATATCTGTTTTTTGGATACCGGCCGATACCTATACTGTCCGATATCTAGGGCTGCCCCGAATGCCATTTTTCAGGCTTCGAATATTCGTTGGTTTTTCCGAGCTAATATTCGGATATTCGTTCCAGAAAAACACACCATCAAACCAACATTAATAATGCCAATGTACTCACTGAAACCGAGTGTGTGAGCCGAGACAGCAAGCTGCGTAGTTTGTTGATGCTTTAATAACTTTCGAACGGTAGTAAAGTCGGAGTTCCTTACTTTGTCTTTTTCCCCGTGGAAGCGAACAGCTGTTCCGTTCCAAATCAGCTGTCCTCTGCGCCATCGTAACCCATACGATTTTTTTCATTTCGGTGCATCCCTACAATGCATAATTGTCTTTAATAATCTTGATTACAATATAAATCAAAATATTTGTGATTATGATTTTTGCCATAATAGAGCAGCTCTAGTTCTGGGTGCAGTGCAGATTATTCACTGTTTCCTGTGTGTTTCAGGAGGAAGCAGGAAACACCAGAGCCCAGCTGTTTGTCCATGAGGAGTGATGATTCTATGGATCGACCTATACTATTCAAAGGACGTCCGTCTGTTGATCTAAGGTAAGAAGGATTTAAAACTTACACTAAAAAAACTATGTTATATATCCAGTTTTTAAACTTTATATGGAAGATCTGTGAACACTAAAGCTTGTTTCCACTGAGCCGTACAGTTCTGTTTGGTATTATATTAGTTTTTAACCTTTTATTTATAAATCCCATTGAGACCGGAGACTCTTTTTCGAGGGAGACCTGTTTTCCATTCCCACATAGGGTTTCAAAGGGGCGGAAAGTTTTTCCCAAAAAATTCTGAAACTTTCCGGAAACCTTCCATTGGAAGTTAAGTTTGGGAATATTCAAAATTGGGAAAATGGGAATTAACTGGAATTGGGGGTTCATATGCCCAGGCATGCATGCTGCGTTAAATTTTACATGGAAATAGGAAACTTCCGCCACAGTGTGCAGATTTACTGTTTAATCAATTTTGAAAATGTGGAACCTAGGACCATGTCTACTGAGTCTGAAGCTCCCATGTCCCGATAACAAGGGAACACACCACTGCAGCGCGGAAATGTTAAACCAGACACTCCGATAGTATTACTGGGCAAAGCAGTAAAGGAGCTTTCATCAGTGGGTCATATGCTCAATCACCATTGTTTTAACTCACCATTCGATAGATAGGAACTTAACAGACAATACACTAGATGGAAATCCTATAGATTTCAACTATGGGTTCAATGGTTTTACTAGTACATTGCGTGTTCCTGGTGTTATGCAGAAGCTGGACCCCAGCTCAGCTCACCTGCTCTGCCTCCACAGGCCTCCTGCTGCATCTCTCCCTGGCCCTCGGTTTGCCCCTTCTTCATCCTGTTATCTCTGCCTGGCCCCTCGCCCTCTCTTTGCCCCTGGCCCTCGGTTTCCCCCTTGCCCTCTCTTTGCCCCTTCCCTCTGTTCTGCAAACACCAGCTGCCCCTGGAGGGAAACTTTAACCCCAGACATGAGCTCATTCTTTATGGTTTCTCCACAGAGTCGACCAGGAGATCTCAAAGGTTCCCAGTGGCCGGTCTGACCAGCAGCATCAAACACACCTGGACTCCACATTCAGGGTCTGTACATGAACAACAACTACTTTCATCTGTTCTGTTCACAACAACCTCCATGTTTAACTGTTCAGACCAGCGGACTGTCAGTCTGTCCAACATGGATCTGATTTTGCGTCATGATTTTAGTTTGATCCTGTGCAGTGGCGTGCACAGACATTTTGGGGGCCAAGTGCTCAGTGCAAAAAAAAGGGCACAATTTATTCTATCGATGAATGACCAAATCATTTTAAGGGTACTTGTACACAATCCCCCCCTGGCCTAAAGACTTTTAATACCCGGCCACACAGAGTGTTTCTCAAAGGAATTTGGGAGACTGTGTCTGGACCTTCTAGGGTTAAATTTGAACCTTTTAAAGTAAAATTCATCAATCTGGTGCACTTTGAGAAGAAAGCTAAGGCTAAATCACCTGTGTCAATGTGGGCTATTTAGTACTATTTCCTGGAATAATTTGGAGACACAGAATTACCAAAAAGCAGAAAGAAAAAATCTACATGTTTGAAAAGAAAGCTTCGGATTTTTTTAAATAATCCCTTATCCCAAGATTACTGCAAGTCTTGTAACATAGAAATAATTTATGGTTGGGACAAAATAATATAATTAGCTTATAGAGCTTCATGACTGATTTAGTACCACCAACCCACTTTGCGTAGTTAAAATAAAATGTGTGGATAGCTTTTAAGATATTTCAATAACATTTGAGAAACAGTTCAACATTAAAATCTGAGTTTTAAAAGGCCCTGAACAGTTAACATGACTCTGGTCTTGACTCTGACCTTTCATCTTCATCTTCCTCCTTGCTGCTGGTGGATGCTTTCATCCAGGAGAGCAGAGAGCTGCTCCCCTGGGCTGCCTGCTGTAGCTCCCTTTCTTTTTCCTTTTTTAATCTCTCCTTTCTAGGCATTATACTGCAATTTGTAAATAGAAAGAGACCAACCAACCATAAGACTGCTTGGTTACATTACAACAAGGCACAAGGCTACTTTTTCTGCAGGCAATTGGGAATTGCCTGTTTGTCATTTAGCAAATAAATGACTGCAAGTGAAGTGTTAATTATATAGCCTAAAGTAAACCTAAACAACACTAAATAGTCAGCATACTGATAGATTCACATGCTCAGGGGCGCAACTACCCACTTTCTGGGGGGTATGCAGGCGTCCCGCCCCACTCACTCACTCACTCACTCACTCACTCACTCACTCACTCACTCACTCACTCACTCACTCACTCACTCACTCACTCTCTCTCACACACACACACAGTCGTGCGCTGGAACGGTGCAAAATATGATAATAGTGGGAAACGGGTGTGTGTTGTTTGGGCGCTGACCTGCTATAATCACTACACTACCAAAAACTGTGAAAACAGCGATAGTCCAAAACTTGAGGTGACACGTTAATCTGCAGTGACAATCCGCGAGTCGCAGAGGATAATCAGTGTGCATTAATCTCAATACAATCGGCCATATAAAACAAAGGTTGGCAAACTCCGTGTACGGTGTATTTATTCATTCAACCACTTTGAAAAGCTATTTTTCATCCAGGAATCTTATTCCTTCTCAATCTTCCCGTTTCCCGAGAGCTTTCTTTACTGCTGCCCAGGGCTCCAGACTAACTTTTTTCATTGGGTGCACCGGTGCGCCTAACTTTTTCATCTAGGTGCACCAGCATATATTTTGGGTGCACCAAATTAGTGCTGCATGAATTGGAGAAATGCGACTCTAGTGGCCAATATTGCGATTTGCGACGCAATATAATAAATGGTAGGCTATTATGATTCTACTTTCTTGGTTTTCAAGGAAGATTTGAGAATATTGACAGCTTCGATACCTGATCTCAATTTAAAACAAGCACATATTAAGAATCAGTGAAAATATAAAAAATAAAGCTTCTACTAGGCCTATACTGTTTTCAAAATAATAAAAATTATAGTTAAAAAATTTAATAAAAAAAAAAAATACTTCCCCATTAAAATAAATGCATTCCTCCAAAGACAATAGTCTCTATAAGCATTATCGAGTCTCCTTATCGATCCGGGTCTTTATCGATACCACTATCCATACTTTTCTATTATTTTGTTGAAAGATAACTGGTATTATTGCTTTAATTGCCCATAAGATGATCAGAGCTCAAGATAGGATGTTAAACAGGTCATAATTCCATAGTTAGGCTACTATCTATTTTATATTGCTGAAAAAACAAGTTTTTCACCAAAACTGTATTATTAAAATTTCTCTCCAAAAACCAAAAATTATTATTTTTTTGTTACATTTGAACACACCATGATGACCTTTTATTTACCTTTGCCTAAAATTTATATTACCGAGGTGACCTGAACACAACACATTTGACACCGTTAGCAACTTTTTTTTAAGCTAACTAGCTCTATATCACATGCTATATCCTGCTGATTTTAACATGGATTTGAAAACTGGATAACTATTTTTAACTGACAGGACTTTCTACACCGTCCGGTTGTATGATAACTACCGCTGCTTTGAATGACTGTTGATGCGCACGGTGCCGACTCTCCGAGCCCGTCTGCAGCAGCAGCTGTGCGCATTTTTTTTTTTTTTTTTTTGACTACAGGTAGACGGATACTGAGTTGAAGGAGTTTTTTTTCAACCCAAAGACAGTTCATGGTAGGCAACTCTTTTATATGCCTTTGTTTTCCGTCACAGTTCAGCGTGGATGCTGCTGCGCGTCGGCGTCCATGTTTGTTTGTTTGTTTACTCTGCTGTCGACTCGGCAACCGTCTTGCACGCCGTGTAGGTGCGCGCGCAGATACACACACACACACACACACACACACACTGTCAGAGGGGCGCTACCAAAAAGACGAGAGCAGCAGTTGGAACGTATAGACACACGCGCGCACATTTATCCTACATTGAATCGCAATCGCAGCAGCCAATTTTGCGGTTATGTAATTGCACTAGCTGCTCACATCGCAATTAGATGAATCGTGCAGCACAACACCCAATATTACATTTAATATGACGTGATCAATTTCAGGTGCACTGGTGCGACCAGTGGAAATATCTGGTCGCACTCCACAGATTTTTGGGCGCATGTGGGGGGGCCTTATCAGTGCCTCTGTTATTGATCATATCATTTACACAAACGCTGTTAAATACAGAAAAATGCCGACTCCAAATAATTTTCCCCCGATCGCTTTGGCGCCCTTTAGTGCGGCGCCCCTATGCGCCGCATATAGTGCATACCCACTTTTTGCGCCACTGCACATGCTGTACCAATGACAAACTCCGCCGACATTAGTTGTGTTCATCACGTGATATCTATTTTCTTTTTAAGCATGACAGTCGGCTAATTTATGCTCAGCTGTGTGGCGCTGCATGATAGAGGCTACTTTATAACAGAGACAAATAAATGCAAGTTATAGCTTGGCAACTGAGGCTTAGGGGGCAAAAAATACACTCTTGACTCCATTCATTACCTCGCTGGTGGGGCAGGGCAGGCCGGGGAGTAGGTGTGTGTGTGTGTGCAGCAGCTGTGAACTGCTGCGGCAACGCGCCTCCGTTTGTGTCCACTCTGTGCGTTCACGTTGACAAAGGAAGTGTGTGCGGAGGAGGGGGGGGGGGCATATTTATTGGGGCATTATTGTCAAACGTTTTTAATCGTTGAGCGTTTATAGATGATAATGTCGGCATGGGCCACATACACTGTAGAAAAAAAAAATAACTTTCAGATTTTTTTATTTATTTATTTTTTCAAAAGGGCACTTGATTTGGTAAGGGGAAAAGGGCAGGTGCTTCAGCACCACTTCAGGTCTACCTGTGCACGCCACTGATTCTGTGGTTCATATAATAATCTGTTCCAGCTGCTGGAGCAAAACATCGTCACGTTTGTGAAGAATGAGCTGAAGAAGATGCAGAAGCTTCTGAGTCCAGATTACCCAGAATGCTTAGAGGATCAGAGTGAGGATGAGGAGCAGAGCAGCAGTAGAGAGGCATTTCTGAAGATCACACTGGACTTCCTGAGGAGAATGAAGCAGGAGGAGCTGGCTGAACTTCTGTGGAGCAGTAAGAGGATTTTTCTAAAGGTTTAACATGATGGTGAAATGGGATATTAACTGAAGTCTCAAGAAATGGAGGGACAAATATGTGCATTCATATTTTCATCATGAATCACTCATTGATATTATAATTACCGTTGACTCTTGACTCTTCTTATCTCTTGTGTATTTATTCAGGAAGTAATTCTGCAGTTTGTCAGCGTGAACTAAAGTCCAACCTGCAGAAGAAGTTCCAGTGTGTGTTTGAGGGGATCCGTAAAGCAGGAAACCAAACCCTTCTGAATGACATCTACACAGAGCTCTACATCACAGAGGGAGGGACTGGAGAGGTCAATGATGAACATGAGGTCAGACAGATTGAAACAGCATCCAGGAAACCACACAACCCAGAAACAACCATCAGACAAGAAGACATCTTTACAGCCTCACCTGGAAGAGATGAACCAAGCAGAACAGTGATGACAAAGGGAGTGGCTGGCATTGGGAAAACAGTCTTAACACAAAAGTTCACTCTGGACTGGGCTGAAGACAAAACCAACCAGGACATACAGTTCACATTTCCATTCGCATTCAGAGAGCTGAATGTGCTGAAAGAGAAAAAGTTCAGCTTGGTGGAACTTGTTCATCACTTCTTCACTGAAACCAAAGCAGCAGGAATCTGCAGCTTTGAAGAGTTCCAGGTTGTGTTCATCTTTGACGGTCTGGATGAGTGTCGACTTCCTCTGGACTTCAACAACACTGAGATCCTGACTGACGTTACAGAGTCCACCTCAGTGGATGTGCTGCTGACAAACCTCATCAGGGGATATCTGCTTCCCTCTGCTCGCCTCTGGATAACCACACGACCTGCAGCAGCCAATCAGATCCCTCCTGACTGTGTTGGCATGGTGACAGAGGTCAGAGGGTTCACTGACACACAGAAGGATGAGTACTTCAGGAAGAGATTCAGAGATAAGGAGCAGGCCAGCAGAATCATCTCCCACATCAAGAAATCACGAAGCCTCCACATCATGTGCCACATCCCAGTCTTCTGCTGGATCACCGCTACAGTTCTGGAGGATGTGTTGAAGACAGGAGAGGAAGGAGAGCTGCCCAAGACCCTGACTGAGATGTACATCCACTTCCTAGTGGTTCAGGCCAAACTGAAGAACACCAAGTATGATGAAGGAGCTGAGACAGATCCACACTGGAGTCCAGAGAGCAGGAAGATGATCGAGTCTCTGGGAAAACTGGCTTTTGAGCAGCTGCAGAAAGGAAACCTGATCTTCTATGAATCAGACCTGACAGAGTGTGGCATCGATATCAGAGCAGCCTCAGTGGTCTCAGGAGTGTTCACAGAGATCTTTAGAGAGGAGAGAGGACTGTACCAGGACAAGGTGTTCTGCTTCGTCCATCTGAGCGTTCAGGAGTTTCTGGCTGCTCTTCATGTCCATCTGACGTTCATCAACTCTGGAGTCAATCTGATGTCAGAAGAACAAACATCCTCCCAGGAATCTGCTGAGACACAGTTCTACCATAGTGCTGTGGACAAGGCCTTACAGAGTCCAAATGGACACCTGGACTTGTTCCTCCGCTTCTTCCTGGGTCTTTCACTGCCAAACAATCAGAGTCTCCTGAGAGGTCTGCTGACACAGACAGGAAGTAGCTCACAAACCAATCAGAAAACAGTCCAGTACATCAAGAAGAAGATCAATGAGGATCTCTCTGCAGAGAAAAGCATCAATCTGTTCCACTGTCTGAATGAACTGAACGATGGTTCTCTAGTGAAACAGATCCAACAGGCCCTGAATTCAGGGAGTCTCACAAGATATAATCTGTCTCCTGCTCTGTGGTCCGCTCTGGTCTTCATTTTACTGTCATCAGGAAAAGATCTTGACGTGTTTGACCTGAAGAAATACTCTGCTTCAGAGGAGGCTCTTCTGAGGCTGCTGCCAGTGGTCAAAGCCTCCAACAAAGCTCTGTACGTACGGTAGGATTTATTCATCAATAAATCCCTGCCAACTTTCAACTTAAAATAACATGTATTTATTTTTTCCCTTACCGTTGTCTCTCCAGGCTGAGTGGCTGTTTCCTCTCAGAGAGAAGCTGTGAAGCTCTGGCCTCAGTTCTCAGCTCCTCCTCTAGTCTGAGGGAGCTGGACCTGAGTAACAACGACCTGCAGGATTCAGGAGTGAAGCATCTGTCTGCTGCACTGCAGAGTCCACACTGTAAACTGGAGACTCTCAGGTCAGATTATCAACTAGTTCAACTGATGACCATTTGACATTTGATTTATATTAGTTTATAACAAGTTAACCTGTGTAGGATTGTGTCTGCTACGAGGATTTATCAAAGGATATTTAATTGAACTTCCAATAGTTTCTAGACTCAAATAATTTCCATCAGCGTTCTTTTTCATATATTTCTCTCCCTTTCAATTTTATTATTGAGTCATTAAATATTATAGATAATGTTTAACATTTATTATAAAAATGGTTCTTAAGTATTTTATCTGGACTAAAACGTACCTCAACAAAAAACAAAGAAACTCACTATCCCTTGTTCTCATATTGTGTGTGTGTGTGTGTGTGTGTGTGTGTGTGTGTGTGTGTGTTTAGTCTGTCAGGTTGTCTGATCACAAAGGAAGGCTGTGTTTCTTTGGCCTCAGCTCTGAGCTCCAACCCCGCCCATCTGAGAGAGCTGGACCTGAGCTACAACCATCCAGGAGCCTCAGGAGTGGAGCTACTGTCTGCTGGACGGGACGGTCCCCTCTGGAGACTGGACACTCTCAGGTATGAAGAGGCTGCTGTCAGTACGTTACGGTTTAACTCAGGAAAAGAACCACAAGTGAATGTAATCAGGGCTCGACATCAACGGTTGCCTGCTGGCCCGGGGCAGGTGAAAAAAAAAAAAAAAATCTCTTAACCCATTTACACCTAACCCTAAACGCCTATTAAACCCTACTAAGGTAATCTAGGATACATATCTTTATCTCCTGACGGTTTTCAGAAAAAATACTACGACTTGTCAACGTCTACCAAAATCTTAAAGGTCTCATTTTATAAATTTTCTGTCAATATTATATGGTCTTAGAGGTCCCTTATACGTTTTTCTTTAGTTGTTAGCTGAAAAAAACGTTCAGATCATTTATTGTAGTATGCCTCTATACCCTGATTTTCAGCTAATCTCAGGATGGGCTATTTTTGAAAACGAGCTGCAGCTACCCTCGTTTTATATACCATCTATGAGCTCCCCCCCTCCCCTTTCCGGAAGCAAAGCCATTGGCCTCGCCCTCTGTCCATACGTCCATAGCGTCCATAGCCCTTCCCACCGTCTTTGCCGTGCCTGTGACCACGGTTAGGTTTACCCGTGAGAAGAACCATGTCTAGTGCTAGTAACACAGGAGCTCAGCCGCACTTTGAACAGTTTGACATGACCGATCCTTGTCTCCATGAAAGACTATGTTCATACAGATGCACTGACAGCCACAAGCTAATGGAAACGGCATGTTCACAATCAAAATGCAGCAAAAGATGGAGGCTAATGCGAAGCTACTCGGGGCTAACTGCTAAAAAAAAACACTTAAATCAGTGAAAACATTAGTTTCAAAGTTTGACTTCTACACTATTAGCTTCCAATCCTTTGTCTTCTTAAAAACGAGGCATTTCCAGACTGCTGTGGGGAATATAAACAGGTTATTATGAGCAAAAGCTGCCTGCTTGCCCCGAAGCTAATAGCTATACACCAGTCAGGCAAAAATACCAATAAAAACATTTCTTTTAGTTTCACCGTTTGAAAAAAAGCAGAAGTAGCTTCCTATCCGTTGTGTTATTAAAAACGAGGAATTTGACTGCTGTGGTTAAGATAAATTAGTGGATTATGAGCAATCGGCTTCTGTGTTGGTTTATGCAACATTCAGCATAGAGACAGTGCATGAAATAGGCCACGCCCATTGTGGGTGAAACCGTTGAACACCGTTCCATTCACTTTGTATTGAAGGAGACCTGTCTTCTGCAAACAAACTTAATTAAAACTTAATCAAACATCCATTTAACAAAAAAACTTTACTTTATTTAAAGCCACAACTCTTGTCTGTCTATACGAGCTGTTTTTGTGAAAAATTATTGAGTAATTTTCAATATTGAGGTGTTTTTTCCCGTCCGCCTTGGCGATGATGGAGTATACGCGAGGGTTAGCCTACAGCAGAAGGCTAACATTAGCCTAGCATACATTAGTTAAGAGTTTTGTCTCGATATTGAAAATTACTCAATCATTTTTCACAAAAACAGCTCGTATAGACAGACAACAGTCGTGGCTTTAAAGAAAGTAACGTGTATTTGTGAAAGGCATGTCTTATTACGTTTTTATTAAGTTTGTTTGCAGAATACTGTGTCATTCAATACAAAGTGAATGGAGCAATGTGTATTGTTTTCCCCCACGATGGGCGTGGCCTCCGATTATGATGCGTTCCGCACTGTCTCTATGCTTTGCTGAACTACAGGCATCTTGTCGCTTAGCGGGGAAAACAACATGGCGGTGAAGGAATATTTTTCCAGAGGATCTCGGGGCCGTGGACCAATAAGAAATAGGGGGGTGGGGTTATCATAGACTACTGCACGGTGGAAGTTTCTGGTTACTAATGTGGGGGGAGGAGGTGGCTTCTCTCGCTATGACGACATAGCGAGAAGAATTCTGAACGGAGTACATTGGGGGGAGGGGTGGAGCTTTTCAGAAAGGGGGAGAGTGAGAAAAGGAGAGAGTTTTCTTTTTTTGATACTTTGGCATAGGCCTGGGCGATATGGCAAAACATATTATCATGATTATTCTTTCGATATTGATCGATATCGATATTGATCACGATATATAGTGTGATACTGCTGAAGCCTGAAGAAACCAGAGTGTTCATTAGTTAAACTATACAATGTTGTTTATTAGCATATTGTGATAAGAGAACATTGAATCACATTAAATATAAACATTTAACTTCACAAACATGTTTTAACTGCACCTAACTAAACAATATAAGATAGCTTGCCTTGTAACCTATTGAAAATATTGTAAATAAAAGCTCTGACTTCTTTCACATTAAACTCCTTTGGCAGGGCTACAGCAAACATCTTGTAAGATGTAAACATCTTGTAGAGGCACAACCATGTATAAAAAGTGGATCAACAAAGGCCCTGACACATTTCAGTACTGACATTTAAGATATAAATATGAATATGAGAATTACTGGTTTTACATGTCAGCTATTTTAAAAAGTAGAAATGTGAGTCGAACGTGCAAAATGTAAACATTGTAAAACCAGATATTATGCTACATAACATAACGTGTTTAAAACTAAAGATCTGTGAGTGACTACTATCACATCTAACTCCTCAGGCAGGGAGGCAACAATCTTAAATGTTTGTAGAGCTGTGGCTCAGATGCTTGATGAATGTCAGAGCACATCACAGCTACTCAAACATACAACAGCTGTAGGTAGGGGAGATGCTCATGCTGTAGCTACATGGTCTCACAGACCAGCAGGCTAATGAGGCTGAACTGAACAGCTACCTGTATGTTATACTGTAGCTTTGCTTCTTTTTGATTGTTTTTCATAAGGTGCAACTACCGCAAAAGAGATACGATTGACTGCTGTTTAGGAGCCGCAGCGGTGGGACGGCGGTTAAAACTTGTCGCACATTTTCACCCTTTCTGTGTGGCCGCTCCAATATATTCCCCCGTGTTGTGAGCGTATTATTACGCCGGTAAATGCACAGAGACGGCTCGGGCGAGTCGACAGAGACAGTGAGCGAACAGCACTGGCTGCGGCAGCTATGTGACTATGGTGTCATCATAGCAGCGAGACACAGTGTAGCCCACTGATTAATTTAATGAAGAGGAAAAGCACTACACAACAGAGTGCTGCACAGACATTTTTCGCGAAACACAAGACTCTCTTCACTCTTGCCGCACTGTTTCCTCTTTCCTTACCGCTGAAGCTCAAACATGCACGTCGCACCAGGAAATGGGCGTGTAATTAGACAGGAAATGCAAAAACTGCAATCTGACTGGCTGTTGAGTTTTTCTGCTTTGTGATTGGCTGTTAGGTGAATGACTATCAGTAAAGTTTTTTTTTTCATTTTCATATTGAGAATTTATGTCAAACACATATCGACGGAAGTTTTAATCGTAATCGAATTATTGCCCAGCCCTACTTTGGCAGTCTCTAGGCACACCGTGGACCCATATTTATGTTCAAAAACATCGAAAAAGTGCATTTTGCAGAATATGGGACCTTTAATATCTTAGCCTCTGTAGCACATGGAATTAAATACATCTAAAAGGTTTTAACAGGTTTTATTAAAACATGCTCCTTTAGCACCAGTGTTGCCACGGTTACTTTAAAAAAGTAACTAAGTTAGATTACTGATTACTTTTTTAAAAGTAACTAAATTAGATTACAAGTTACTTTAAAAGTTACTTTACAGGTTTTGAAGCCCATATATCTCAATTTCATACCTGCAAACTCGTCGCTTTTCGGCGAAAATCGCCGTTTAGAATCAAAATATATGACCCACGTGAATCGTGTAGATCCGAAGAGTTTTTGTTTTTGGGAGGGGGGGGGGGGGGGGTAGCGGCAGCTGCCAGAGAAGTCAGCCAGCGCTTCCCAGACTGGACTGTGTGGGCGAGTTACCGTAGTGTGAGACGAGGGAATATCGTTATCTTGGCAATAAAACATCTTTGGTAGACGTCATGAGTATTGTCCAATCAGCGTTAAGATCGGGCACAGGCATCACTGCTGCCGCTGTGTGTTCAGACTTTAGAATTGGCTAAAAGTCTCAATCAAACCCCTTTTGATAATAAAAAATTAGAGGCTTTGATTAAACACTGTCAATGCTTCAGAGGTTAATGTAACAGCCTACTGAAACAGAAACTATACGGAGGGACGCAGCTCACGCTGTCGCGCTGTCAGTTTGCCGACATGGCTCTCTGTTAGACTCGAGACATAGAAAAAGATCGCGGAAGCCGTTCCCGTAGACAAAGTTAACGGGCAGGATATCCCCGACTGATTTCATCCATCAAACCACAGAGTTTTTTCTGAGCGGCGTCTCACTCGCTCACTGGGTCTCCCGGGTCCCGGTGATTTTCACCGTCACAGCGATCGACTCGCTGCTTTGCTGGGGCGGAGACTTTGTGTGAAGGTGATTTAACATCACGGTCGTAGACGAATGTTATAACTTTATGCTGCATAGTTTGCACTGCACTGTTGACCCACACAGGACTCTTAAGTGAAGCTGACAGTTTAATGAGCGCACATTGCAGAAATGAAGTGTCTGCAGTGCGCTCACAATCAGAGCCGACCGACAGGCCCCCCCCCCCCCCCCCCCAAGTTATTTTTATTTTTTAGTTTGTGTGTTTGATATTAACATCATATTATTATATCATACAAAAAAAATAATACAATGTTTTGATCTAGATAGCCTAGTTAATAGCCCAATAATTTAATCAGTTCATCTGGGAGGTAATCCAAGTTTAACTGATCACGTCACGTTCACGTCCAGTGTGTATTGAGTTTATTTAAAAACATTTGGAAATGGGGCTCAGATGCCCATGCACTGTATAACCTATTTCAGCCTCATCTGTGGGAAAAAAGATTGCTGGACAACAGAGTTCTTCTGCTTCATTCCTCTCACTGCATTTAAATGTATTCATTATATTACAGAGAAATATGTCCCATAAAAGAAAAAGAGCACCAAGCTCAACCCAGAGGACCCTGCATAATATTTTATTTTAAATGAACATTTTAATGGAAAATCCAAGAAGCTTCTAATTCATCCGACCCAGTGTCTCCAAATTATTTGTTCACACAAAATTCCTCAGATTTAGCCTCTTAATTTCCCTCTCAAAGTGCACCAGATTCATGCATTTCACTTTAAAAAGTTTAAAAAAAATCTCCCGGGGGGGCATACCCCCGGACCCCCCTAGGAGGGTCAGGATCTCAGCTGGCTATTATTTTCACCCAGCTGGACATTGGAGGCAATAGTGGAGAACTCTGGTTGTGTGAATGGTATTTAACCAATAGCCAATCGTTTTAACCAATAGCCAATCGTTTGGACAGCGAAAAACACCCGACCCCCCTAGAAGGGACGGGTGTTTGTCACCTTTTTCACCTCCTATGAGTTTGCAGGTCTGCAATTTAAAACATGCACATATTAAGAATCATTGAAAATATAAAAAATAAAGCTTGTACTAGGCTAGTAGCCTATAGGCATACTGTTTTCAAAATAATAAAAATTATGGTTTAAAAAATTTATTAAAAAAACGTTTTTCCCCTCATTAAATTAAATGCATTCCTCCAAAGTGCAAAGACAGTAGCAGTGTCTGTAAAGTTAACTTGCTTGGCCCTTCACTCTCATGCACTAATCTGACTTTTCTCTGCGATGTCTCATGTGTTGATAGACTGGGTGTGTGCGGCCACCGGTCGCCACGTGACTATAAGTTTCCAAGTTTTAAACACTTCTATCTCTTCAACGTCACCGTACCCGGATCCTTTTAGCTTTTTCTGAAACATGGTTAAACGATGATATTATCAGTCTTTATCCTTTGTTGAACTATAATTCCACTCACTCCTGCAGAAACAACAGAACAGGAGGAGGAGTTTCTTTGTACGTCTCTAATGCTTATAATTTCATCACAAGAAAGGATTTGAGTGTTGAGTTTGATACGACACTTGTGGAAACTGTATTTATTGACATTGCATTAGGTAAAAAAAGCATTATAGTCGGCTGTATTTATAGACCACCTGATTCAGATATAAATACGTTTAATGACGCATTGTATTCTACTTTAGAAATCATTAACAAGGAAAATAAATTATGTGCATTATTGGGTGATTTCAATATTAACTTGCTCAGAGATGATCTGGTATCCACGACAGTCTTTCTGAACACACTTTACTCTGTAAATTTCTATCCTTTAATTACCAAGCCATCTCGTATTACTAGATCATCAGAATCTTTAATCGACAACATTCTTTTTAATTCTCTTGATTATGAAATCACTTCGGGTTTATTGATGTGTGATATTTCAGATCATCTTCCTGTATTCCAGATTGTTCATGCTATTGATCCTCCTAACTCTAAAGGTATTGATTCCACTTGTGGCCAATTTAAATTTCGTAAATTCACTAGAAATAATCTGGAATCTTTCAAAACAGCCATCAGGTATGTCTCCTGGGATGAGGTTCTTGGGCTAAATGATGTTGTTGCAGCATACCACCTATTCATAGTACTTATTAATTCTGCTCTAGAATCATCTTTTCCCTTGATCAGCCCTAAATCTAAAACTAATTATTCTAAAGGGAGACCTTGGATTACTGAAGATCTGAAGAAACGCTCCCGTAAAAAAAATAAACTCTATAGGAAAGCTATTACGAACTCCACCCCTTCTAGCATAGAAATGTATAAGAAATATAAAAACAAATTTATAGCTGATATAAGGAAAGCAAAAAAAAATTATTATGCAGTAAAATTCACTCAAGCTTCAAACGATATCAAGTCAACCTGGAACCTCATTAATCATTTGTTGAATCACAAGAAATCAGAAGTAACTGCACCTGTAGAGATGCGTGGGAAAGAGAGAATTCTCTCAAACCCTAACGAAATAGCTGATGGCTTTAATAATTTTTCTGTTAATGTTGGCTGTGATCTGGCATCAAGTATCTTGGGTACAAATGAGAACCCTTGTAACTTGATTAAGGGGCAATATCCTCCTCTCAATACCTTTGTACCTCCAACTACACAGGAGGTCCATAATATCATCATGGAATTAAAGAATTCAGCCCCAGGTCATGATGGCATAAAGAGCATTTTGTTAAAAGAAACCACTGATCATTTAATTCAACCGCTAACCCATATTCTTTCTTTATCACTCCAATCTGGAATTATTCCCCTCCATCTTAAAATTGCTAAAGTTATCCCTATTTTCAAAACAGGTGCTACTGATGATTTCGGGAACTATAGACCTATATCAATCCTGCCTTGCATCTCTAAATTATTGGAGAAATTAGTTTATGCAAGAATATCCAAGCACTTAACTGATAATAGGATCCTATATGCTCACCAGTATGGATTTCGTAAAAAACATTCAACAGAGCATGCATTACTCCAGATAACTAATATAATTTCAACAGCTATGGACAATGGTGAGTTTGCCATTGGGATATTTTTGGATTTAAGTAAAGCGTTCGATACGGTTAACCACAGTATTCTGATAAGCAAATTAAATAGATATGGAGTGGAGGATATTGCCCTGAACTGGTTTAAGAATTACTTAACTAACAGTGAACAGTATGTGTCGCTTAATGGCTATTCTTCTACCAAGTCCAGAATTATACATGGGGTGCCACAGGGCTCAATACTGGGCCCTTTATTATTTTTGATCTATATAAACGATTTAGCCATGTCTTGCAAACATCTTTTTCCTGTATTATTTGCTGATGACACTAATCTCATAGCAACTCATATTGATTTTAATTATTTGATTGACTGTGTGAATGATGAATTATGCTCTATTGCCAAATGGTTTCAAATTAATAAATTAACACTTAATGTGAAGAAATGTAACTTTGTGATCTTTTGCAACATAAACAAGTCTTACCCCAAAGAACAAGCAAAAGTACTTATTAACGGATCAGAAATTATACAAGTAAAGGCTACTAAATTTTTGGGAATTCTAGTTGACGAAAGACTTAATTGGTCAAATCACATAGACCTGGTTTGCAAAAGGTCCACAAAGATGATGGGCATATTAAGGAAAGTTTGTCCTTTAATTCATCCTTCTGCCCATTTAACTTTATATTATAGTTTTTTGTTTCCTTTCCTGAACTACTGTAATCTGGTCTGGGCAGCATCATATCCCAACCATCTCATAAAATTATGTATTATTCAGAAGCGATTTTTAAGATTCATCTCACATTCAAACAGATATGCTCCGTCAGCACCACTTTTTATTCATTTTTATATATTTCCAATTCACAAATTGAATATCTATCTCATATGTTTATTCATTCACAAGTTTATTTACAGAAACCAAGATCTCCCGGAAAGCTTTCAGACTTTGTTTACTTATTCATTTAACGTACATTCACATCGCACTAGACAGAGCACCAATAACAACTTATCTTTACCCTTTTCCCGCACATCACATCATCAATTTAGTATATATTATAGAGGCCCGGCTTTATGGAATGTCTTACCTACCCTTTTAAGATCCATATCATCCCACTCACTCTTTAAAAAGCAGCTTAAAAAACATCTTATCTTTTTGTGAATCTTCTAATAACCTCCTGTCCTCTCCTTTGCTTTTTTCTTTTTCTTTTTCTTTCTAATTTTTTCATTATTTTTGACATGTATTTATCACTTTTTTTTCCATCTAATTTTGATTATTTTGAGTATTTATGTACCTTGTCTCCTTAATTTCTAGAGTTTATTTGTTAGCCTGAATATGATTTCATTGTGATTATTGATAGGGGTGGAACTCTGTACAAGCCCATTGGGCTTCGTTCCCTCCGTGCACCATTAATTGTTAATGTGAGCTAAATAAATAAACTAAACTAAACTAAACTATCCTAAATATCCCCATAGCAGACGCTATATTTCATGGGGGGAAAACGTTGGTTTTCCGCCACAGTTCATCTTAGACTCGGCCGTAATGCTGCTGCACACACAGGCACATGCACACACACACACACACACACACACACACACACACACACACACACAGGCACACACACACTGCTTGTCAGAGGAGACAAGGGGCGCTACCAAAAAGATGAGAGGAGCGGTTGGATCGTCTACAGACCCATGCGCGCACATTTATTTAAATCGCAATCGCAGTCATTTGAGCATTTATGTAAAATGTTTCACTAAGGAAAATGACAGAAAAAGTAACACACAGTGAGTTTGATGAGTAACTTTAATCTGATTACTGGTTTGGAGATAGTAACGCGTTAGATTACTCGTTACTGAAAAAAGAGGTTCGTTACTAAGTAACGCGTTACCGGCATCACTGGTTGGCACTAAGTCCGTCAGATAGAGCATACTGGAGGTTCATGGGAAGTGCAAAAAGACACAAACACTGTAGGCTACCGTAGCTTACAGAGGCAATGCCTTAGTTTAACAAATACCTCTTAGTTGGATTTCTTTTTCAATAGGCCTATATTTTCCATTTTGGGCTAGTATGTTAAATTAGTATTATGAGTGTGTATGAGTATGACACGGGGCACACATGGCTGAAAAAGCTTAATGTGAAGGCCTGTGTAATGTCCATGTGTGCATGCTGAAAGAGTACATGCTGGTCTGACCCCCCCCCCTCTCCTTTCAGGGTGGAGCCTGCTGGAGTCCAATGGCTGACACCAGGTCTGAGTCTGAAGAAGTGTAAGTGTGTTTATAATGTTCATAATCATCAAACTGTCAATCAATGAGCAGATGATGGATTAATAACTGCTGCTGTGTTGTGTATTTTTCTCTCCATCAGATTCCTGTGAACTCACACTGGACACAAACACAGTGCACAGAAAGATCAAACTGTCTGACAACAACAGGAAGGTGACACGTGTGGTGGTGGAGAGGCAGCCATATCCTGATCATCCAGAGAGATTTGAGGGCCGCTCTCCTCAGCTGCTGTGTAGTAATGGTCTGACTGGTCGCCGTTACTGGGAGGTCGAGAGGAGCGGAAGGGTTTATATATCAGTGAGTTACAGAGGAATCAGCAGGAAAGGAAACAGTGGGGACTGTGGGTTTGGACATAATGATCAGTCCTGGAGTCTGAGCTGCTCTGATGCTGATGGTTACTCTGTCCGTCACAATAAGATACTAACACCCATCCTCTCCTCCTCTGTCTCTCACAGAGTAGCAGTGTATGTGGACTGTCCTGCTGGCTCTCTGTCCTTCTACAGTGTCTCCTCTGACTCACTGATCCACATCCACACCTTCAACACCACATTCACTGAACCTCTTTATCCTGGGTTTGGGGTCTATTCACCTGGTGCCTCAGTGTCTCTGTGTCGTCTGTAGGAGAGAGAGTCTGTACAGGATCACAGCTAAAGAAATCTTTCAGGTTTTTGTGACTCAGTCGATAGGGATGTAGTAACGGTACACTAAAGTCACGGTACATACAGTCAAGCCTGAAATGATTCATACCCCTGGCACATTTCTACTTAAAGATTGATTTTATTCAACCAGCAAGTTTTTATTTATGACCGGAAATGACACAGGCTTCTTCCAAAAGATAATAAGAAGATGTACAAGAGGCATCATTGTGGAATCAATTTTTTCTCAGCTTTTCGGCAAAACTGGTCCAAATTATATTTTCATTCTGCAGACTCAATGAATAGACAGAATAGTCAGAAACATTCAAGGCTGTTTATTACATATTTATACCAAACACGCACACAGTCATGTTTCCATCACCTTCTGAGGACATTCCATAGACACACACACGCGTTTGTACAGCTATACTTGTGAGTACACTCATTGTCATAATGCATTCCCTAGCCCCTTGCCCTAACCATCCAAACTAAATGCCTAACCCCAACCCTTACACTAACCCTAACATAAACCTTATTCATACCTGAACCTTAAAACCTAGTGTTAACCCTCAAAGAGCCCTTTAAAGGCCTGTCCTTAAAACCTAGTGTTCACCCTCAAAGAGCCCTTTAAAGGCCTGTCCCAAAGTGAGAACCGGACAAAATGTCCTCACTCTTAAGATCTAAAACTCAAATTGGTTCTCACACAAATAATATTTGCAAAAGTACACACAAGCACACGCACACACACACGCACACACACACACACACACATATTTAATATCTCAATTATAAAATTGAAAGGGAGAGAAATATACGACACACGCACACGCACACACACACACACACACACACACACACAATTATGTTTCAATCACCTTCTGAGGACATTACATCGTTAGACATTTTCCCCAGCACAAATAATCGTCCTAAAAATCTACTGAAATATGTATATTATAATTTGCATTTTGTCCCAAAAATTAAGGCAATTCTTCACAATGTTTAAACACAATTATATCAACAATATGAATACAAAATTCTCACGCACACACACACACACACACACACACACACACACACACACACACACACACACACACACACACACACACACAGAGTATAGGAGTGAAAACCAGAAATCCTTCAGAAAACAATCAGACTTGCTGTCGATAGAAAACAGATCAAGTAGAGTTTTATCATGAGGTCAGAGAAGTGAACCAGTGTTCCATGTGAGGAGTGTCTGTATGAAGGAGAGACACTGCAGCCAGAAACATCGCTTTAACCAGAATTATTTTCAGAGATTTCTGTCTATTTATCTTCCATAACATGTCTTCTTTCATACTAGTATAAATCAAAGGTCCAACATGTACATTCAGGTGTTTATTTGACTAAACCTTGTCTGTTTGCGTCTGTATATTTCTCCTATACAACCATCTTTAACGGACATTATCTCAACGTTAATTTTTTCCAATTCTCCAAATCTTAACTTCTAAAGCACTAACATCAACTAAACTTTCCATAATCATTCTCAGCACTATTCTGAAGGTTATTACAGAAGGATTTGTTCATATGTTGTTCACTGTCTGATTTATGAGACATTTTCTTCTTAAAAACATCCTGAAAATGCATTTTTTAAGACCTGTACATAGAATTTTTGATTTATAAAAAGGCTGTATCCAAAATCCATTCTGTATTTTTTTTTTTGCAAATTCCAAAATTGTAATAGAAAAAAAGTATTGTTTTAATGCCAATAATCAACTGTTCAAATCAAATGTTATGATGATATCTATAAGTTTAACATTGTAACCCATAGTCACCTGCAGTGTCTCGACTTGAATGTTGAAAAAATGTGAAATAAAAATGTAGTTAAGTGATGTTTAGAAGAGTTTTTTCTTGCCGTACCAAAAAGATTAAATCATTGAGGGCCACCTTGAGGGAAAAAAAACTTAATTTTCCAAGATTTTTTTAACTTTACAAGAAAAAAATCAACATTTTTCAATAATACTTTTAATTGTAAAAGAAAAAAATATATAACATTTACCAAGATTTGAAAAAAAATCCCAATTTTATGTGAAAAAGTAACTTTAAAGTTGTAGAATTAGAATTGTATTTTCTTAATTACATTGTTTCCCTTCACATGGGCCTGAAACTGCCTTGTAGATTTCTGTTAAACTGCTTATATATATTTTGGCACAAACATCATTTTCATCAGATACAATAGAAAAACACCGATATACATTTTATAAAAACAAAAAAATAACAAACTAGATTTTGGCGATAAACAGATATATGTTTCCATGAGGTCACTTTGTTTCCTTCAGAGCTTCTGATTGGACGTTCAGAGATGATGTCATACCAACCGGCCAATAGCAGCTGCCGTAGTTCACCAGTTTAAACAGGTTGGAGTTAATTCATGAGGTCACTGGGACTATGTTGTAAACGCTGGCTTACTCATACTAACGTCCTACTCATATTAACGTCCTACTCACAATAACGTCCTACTCATTCTAACGTCCTACTCATACTAGCGTCCTACTCATACTAAAGTCCTACTCATACTAACGTCCTACTCATACTAACGTCCTACTCATACTAACGTCCTACTCATACTAAAATCCTACTCATACTAACGTCCTACTCATACTAGCGTCCTACTCATACTAACGTCCTACTCATACTAAAATTCTACTCATACTAAAGTCCTACTCATACTAACGTCCTACTCATACTAGCGTCCTACTCATACTAAAGTCCTACTCATACTAACGTCCTACTCATACTAAAGTCCTACTCATACTAGCGTCCTACTCATACTAAAATTCTACTCATACTAAAGTCCTACTCATACTAACGTCCTACTCATACTAACGTCCTACTTATACTAAAATCCTACTTATACTAACGTCCTACTCATACTAACGTCCTACTCATACTAACGTCCTACTCATACTAACATCCTACTCATTGTCTTTATTAATATTTTTAGTTTACTAATTATTACTTAATGTCTCAGTTTTTAAATGTCTTAAATCTTTCTAAATGTCTCCATGTCTCTGGGAGTGCTTCCTGTGTTGTCATTATATTGTCTAACCCTCAATATAACGACAATAAAACACTTGAACTTTAACCCATCTTGTCCCACTCAGATTAATGTTTAACTAAACGCCTCTCTGATAGTTTACACCTGCTGAATCATATTTCATAGACACATTTTCAACATAATTTACCATCAAATAAGACACAAAACACGTGAGTCACTACATGAAGACCTCACACATGATGAGTGACTGAGTTTCTACAGTAACTAACGCTCAGTTAAAGTGAGTTCAGTGTTAAAACCTATAAATGAACTTATCTTCCCTTCAATCTTAAACCTTTATCTGCTGCCATTAAACATCAGCCTTCCTCCATATCGTCTCAGTTCTCAGATCAATGTTTAACTCTCACACGTCTCTGGGAAGTTCCTGCTTCAACTTCAGCTGAACGTCGTGACAGTTTATTTTCTCCTCTGAAGCTGCAGCTGAAGGTAAGAGATCAACTCTGCTCTTGTTTTTAATAATGATAATGATCATATTTGATGATTTCCACCAGATTTTTTGAAATCAGAACTTATATATATTATTTTTTAAATGTGTGTGTAGTTTCAATTATCTTTATTATAAGTGTTTCATATTCTTATTAATGATAGACTTAATATTTAAAACAAAATGAAAAAGGTTTATTTTTCTTTAGCAAGATATTTGTCAAACCCAATAACATTAGCAAAAGCTATTGGTCATCTGTCCCTCGGTCCAGTTGTTAAGCATCTGGCTGCGAGCAAGTTATGTTGTTTTGCTCATTTTACTATCCATCTCAACTTTAATGTTGACTTTATACTGTATTCTCTTCACCAGAATACTTCGATTTCATAACAAAACACACACAAATCTTACCCCCAGACCCCCATAGAGGGCTTAAGTGTCACTTTTTTTAGGGTTTATGAAAATCTCAAAATAAAGATCCATTACAACCATTAGACAACGTCAGAGATTACTGTATTAAAAAACCCGTGATGGACGCATTTTCCCTTCTCTTGTTGTGCCCCACCAGAATTTGGGCTTGCGTGACGCCCTGGTGGAATGTGTCCAAACTCAGGGAACTAGAGACGAAGGAGGTGACACAGCCGTTAACAAAGATCCTCCATTTTGTGTTACTGTTATATTATTTTTAGTACTTTTTTTATTATTTTTTATTTAACCTTTATTTTTCCAGATAAAACATTAAGAACAGTTTCATATTTACAATATTGATCTGGTCCAAGAGGCCCCACTAGTAATAAAGGTATAAATAACAAATACACAAGCATGACTCACTTAGAGAAATATAAAACGGATATACAAATGCACAGCCTATGTACAGTAACAAAATAGAAAACACAGATGCACTAAAAACTGGTCAGGGGACGGGCGTAGAGGTCTGGACATGTTGTGTTTTATTATTATATGTAGTACTAGTTACATATGAGTGTGTTGATGTAGTAATCTACTCTGACAGTGAGCTGTTAGTACGGTGACTGCAGTAAAGGAGCTGAGCACTTCAGCAGGAAACTTTGGACTTGTTGTTCTACTACATGTATCTGACGGCTCGTTACTTTACACATTCACATTTTACTCACAAAGTATTTGATCAACAAGTCAAATCTGAAGTTAGATTAAAGTATCAGCAGTGAATGAAA
>NW_027648219.1:95000-97500 GCF_949987685.1 Ammodytes marinus
ACTTTCTGAGGGGAATGAAGCAGAAGAAGCTGGCTGACCTTCTGTGGAGCAGTAAGAGGATTTCTCTTAATGTTAAACATGATGGTGATATGGGACATTAACTGAAGTCTCCACAGAGAGAAATGTTTATATGTGCATTCATATTTTCATCATGAATCACTCATTGATATTATACTTACCGACTCTTGACATGATCTTATGTCTTGTGTATTAATTCAGGAAGTAATTCTGGAATTTGTCAGCATGATCTAAAGTCCAACCTGCAGAAGAAGTTCCAATTTGTGTTTGAGGGGATCGCTAAAGCAGGAAACCCAACCCTTCTGAATCAAATCTACACAGAGCTCTACATCACAGAGGGAGGGACTGGAGAGGTCAATGATGAACATGAGGTCAGACAGATTGAAACAGCATCCAGGAAACCACACAGACCAGAAACAACCATCAGACAAGAAGACATCTTTAAAGCCTCACCTGGAAGAGATGAACCAATCAGAACAGTGATGACAAAGGGAGTGGCTGGCATTGGGAAAACAGTCCTAACACAGAAGTTCACTCTGGACTGGGCTGAAGACAAAACCAACAAGGACATACAGTTCACATTTCCATTCACTTTCAGAGAGCTGAATGTGCTGAAAGAGAAAAAGTTCAGCTTGGTGGAACTTGTTCATCACTTCTTCACTGAAACCAAAGCAGCAGGAATCTGCAGCTTTGAAGAGTTCCAGGTTGTGTTCATCTTTGACGGTCTGGATGAGTGTCGAATTCCTCTGGACTTCCACAACACTGAGATCCTGACTGACGTTACAGAGTCCACCTCAGTGGATGTGCTGCTGACAAACCTCATCAGGGGATATCTGCTTCCCTCTGCTCGCCTCTGGATAACCACACGACCTGCAGCAGCCAATCAGATCCCTCCTGACTGTGTTGGCATGGTGACAGAGGTCAGAGGGTTCACTGACACACAGAAGGAGGAGTACTTCAGGAAGAGATTCAAAGACAAAGAGCAGGCCAGCAGAATCATCTCCCACATCAAGAAATCACGAAGCCTCCACATCATGTGCCACATCCCAGTCTTCTGTTGGATCACCGCTACAGTTCTGGAGGATGTGTTGAAGACCGGAGAGGAAGGAGAGCTGCCCAAGACCCTGACTGAGATGTACATCCACTTCCTAGTGGTTCAGGCCAAACTGAAGAACATCAAGTATGATGAAGGAGATGAGACAGATCACTGGAGTCCAGAGAGCAGGAAGATGATCAAGTCTCTGGGAAAACTGGCTTTTGAGCAGCTGCAAAAAGGAAACCTGATCTTCTATGAATCAGACCTGACAGAGTGTGGCATCGATATCAAAGCAGCCTCAATGGTCTCAGGAGTGTTCACAGAGATATTTAAAGAGGAGAGAGGACTGTACCAGGACAAGGTTTTCTGCTTCGTCCATCTGAGCGTTCAGGAGTTTCTGGCTGCTCTTCATGTCCATCTGACGTTCATCAACACTGGAGTCAATCTGATGGCAGAAGAACAAACAACCTCCCATAAATCTACAGAGACACAGTTCTACCAGAGTGCTGTGGACAAGGCCTTACAGAGTCCAAATGGACACCTGGACTTGTTCCTCCGCTTCCTCCTGGGTCTTTCACTGCCGACCAATCAGAAGCTCCTCAGAGGTCTGCTGACACAGACAGGAAGTAGCTCAGACACCAACAAGAAAACAGTCAAGTACATCAAGAAGAAGATCGATGAGGATATCTCTGCAGAGAAAAGCATCAATCTGTTCCACTGTCTGAATGAACTGAATGATCGTTCTCTAGTGGAGCTGATGCAATGGTCCCTGAATTCAGGACGTCTCTCCACAGATGAACTGTCTCCTGCTCAGTGGTCAGCTCTGGTCTTCATCTTACTGTCATCAGATGAAGATCTGGACGTGTTTGACCTGAAGAAATACTCTGCTTCAGAGGAGGCTCTTCTGAGGCTGCTGCCAGTGGTCAAAGCCTCCAACAAAGCTCTGTACGTACAGTAGGAATTATTCACCAATAAACCCCTGGCATATTTCAACTTAATAAAAAAATATTTCTCTTCCTCACTGTTGTCTCTCCAGGCTGAGCGGCTGTTTCCTCTCAGAGAGAAGCTGTGAAGCTCTGGCCTCAGTTCTCAGCTCCTCCTCTAGTCTGAGAGAGCTGGACCTGAGTAACAACGACCTGCAGGATTCAGGAGTGAAGCATCTGTCTGCTGCACTGAAGAGTCCACACTGTAAACTGGAAACTCTCAGGTCAGATTATCAACCAGGTCAACTGATGACCATTTAACATCTGATAACCTGTTAAGGAATGTGTCTGCTACAATGATTTACAAAGGATATTAAATTAGAGTCTGTGGATGCAGGGCGCTTAGTCAATACGGAAGCGTGCGTTGACTTTCCGTTACGCCGTGAAAAGGGGCAGGAAGAAGGCGCTACATATTTGCTTTGATTGGTTTATCTGCGTGTAGGAGGGGCATGGAATGGAGTAG
>NW_027648219.1:102500-117500 GCF_949987685.1 Ammodytes marinus
GAGGAGCCATTTCCTGATCATCCAGAGAGATTTGACCCCTGGCCTCAGCTGCTGTGTAGTAATGGTCTGACTGGTCGCCGTTACTGGGAGGTCGAGTGGAGCAGAAGGGTTTCTATATCAGTGAGTTACAGAGGAATCAGCAGGAAAGGACTCAGTGATGACTGTGTGTTTGGAGAGAATGATCAGTCCTGGAGTCTGAGCTGCTCTGATGCTGATGGTTACTCTGTCAGTCACAATAACATAAGAACATCCATCCCCTCCTCCTCTGTCTCTAACAGAAGAACATTCATCTCCTCCTCCTCTGTCTCTCACAGAGTAGCAGTGTATGTGGACTGTCCTGCTGGCTCTCTGTCCTTCTACAGAGTCTCCTCTGACTCACTGATCCACCTCCACACCTTCAACACCACATTCACTGAACCTCTGTATCCTGGGTTTATGGTCTGGTGTGGTTCCTCAGTGTCTCTGTGTCGTCTGTAGGAGAGAGAGTCTGTACAGGATCACAGCTAAAGAAATCTTTCGGGTTTTTGTGACTCAGTCGATAGGGATGTAGTAACGGTACACAAAAAGTCACGGTTCGGTACATACAGTCAAGCCTGAAAATGATTCATACCTCTGGCAAATTTCTACTTAAAGTTAATTTTATTCAACCAGCAAGTTATTTTTTTTAAACAGAAATGACACAGGCTTCTCCCAAAAGATAATAAGATGATGAACAAGAGGCATCATTGTGGAAAAAAATTATTTCTCAGCTTTAATTCATTCATTCTGGAGACTCAATGAATAGACAGAATAGTCAGAAACATTCAAGGCTGTTTATTACATATTTATACCAAACACACACAGTCATGTTTCCATCACCCTCTGAGGACATTCCATAGACACACACACACACACAAACACACACACAAACACACACACACACGCGCGCTTGTACAGATATACTTGTGAGGACACTCATTGACATAATGCATTCCCTAGCCCCTTACCCTAACCATCCAAACTAAATGCCTAACCCCAACCCTTATACTAACCTTAACATAAACCTAATTCATACCTGAACCTTAAAACCTATAGTGTTAACCCTCAAACAGCCCTTTAAAGGCCTGTCCTTAAAACCTAGTGTTAACCCTCAAACAGCCCTTTAAAGGCCTGTCCTTAAAACCTAGTGTTAACCCTCAAACAGCCCTTTAAAGGCCTGTCCCAAAGGGAGAACCAGACAAAATGTCCTCACTTTCCAAAATAATGTCCTAACTCTTAAGGTCTAAATCTCAAATGGGTTCTCACACAAAAAATAGTTGTATATGTGTACACACACACACACACACACACAATCATGTTTCAATGACCTTCTGAGGACATTACGTCCTTAGAGACTTTCCCCAGCACTTAAAAAAATCGTCCTATAAATCTACTGAAATATGTATAGGGGAAGGTGGGGTGATTTGTGCGTTTTGGAAGTTGCAAAACCCCTTGTTTCTAGAAAACTGTGGAAGAAATTGGAAATGTGACCACATATTTAAGAAGAGCCATCCATTTGACTCATCCTGTAAAGAAGGGAGACACAAGGAATAAGATATAAGCACATTTAAGCTCAAAAAACTGTGTTTTGCCTTTCAAAGTAAAATTTCAATGATCAAGGTTTTTTGATTATTGTGTCTGAACAATTATAGACACGTTTGAAAACATTTGACACATGTTTTAGTGCTTTGGTATGCTACACTTTGAGTCTATATAGTTAGCACAATGTCAACCCTAAATTGCTGCATCATGCCTATTATCCAAAATTCTGGGGATGGGGTGATTTGTGCGCAAGGGCCTGGGTGAGTTATAAGTAAGTAAGTAAGTAAAATGTATTTAGAAAAGCACATTTATGACAGTTTGCACTGTCCAAAGTGCTGCACATAGTGCATTCAGTAGGTAAACAATGAAGGTACAATAACAATAACCAAAATAAAAGACGTAAAGCCCATACATCCACATAAACACAGATAGTAGTGCAGAGGTAAGATAGTTAATGGGGAGGAAAAGCCAGGGTGTACATATGGGTTTTGAGCCTTGATTTAAAGGCAGAAATGTAGGGGGAATCACATTTGTCAGGTGGCAGTTGGTTCCACAAGCTCGGAGCAACTAGTGCAAAGTACATTTCTGAGAGTTGTGCCAGTGGCATGGCTGTATACGCTGGTCACCAAAAGAAAGTGATTGTCTACAGTAGCTCAGAAGAGAGTGACATCTCAACTCCACTTAACGACACCACTGATGAGAGTTCAGATGGCCAGAAAGATGATGATGGTGACTTTGTCATTGTGACACAATGACGCACAAATCACCCCACTACGTTGGGTGATTTGTGCGACAAGACAACTTTTTTTCCGAAAGCTATATTTCTTAAACAGTTTATTCCAGATCCAAAGTTTTTATTGCCAGGGATGCACAACATCCTGAAATATATGTACATATTTCAGTTGGAGACATAACTGTCAAGGCCTCACTTTAAAATCACTTTGAGTAAAAAGTTGCACAAATCACCCCACCTTCCCCTATTATAATTTGCATTTTGTCCCAAAAATTAAGGCAATTCTTCACAATGTTTAAACACAATTATATCAATAATATGAATACAAAATTCACACACACACACACACACACACACACACACACACACACACACACACACACACACACACACACACACACACACACACACACACACACACACACACACACACACAGTATAGGAGTGAAAACCAGAAATCCTTCAGAAAACAATCAGACTTGCTGTCCATAGAAAACAGATCAAGTAGAGTTTTATCATGAGGTCAGAGAAGTGAACCAGTGTTCCATGTGAGGAGTGTCTGTATGAAGGAGAGACACTGCAGGCACAAACATCGCTTTAACCAGAATTATTTTCAGAGATTTCTGTCTATTTATCTTCCATAACTAGTATAAATCAAAGGTCCAACATGTACATTCAGGTGTTTATTTGACTAAACCTTGTCTGTTTGCGTCTGTATATTTCTCCCATACAACCAACGTTAACGGACATTATCTCAACGTTAATTTTTTCCAATTCTCCAAATCTCAACTTCTAAAGCACTAACATCAACTAAACTTTCCATAATCATTCTCAGCACTATTCTGAAGGTTATTACAGAAGGATTTGTTCATATGTTGTTCATTTTCTGATTTATGAGACATTTTCTTTTTAAAAACATCCTGAAAATGCATTTTTAAGACCTGTACATAGTAGTTTTGATTTATGTAAAAGAGCTGTATCCAAAATCCGTTCTGTATTTTTTAATTTTTTGCAAATTCCAAAATTGTAATAGAAAAAAAGGATTGTTTTAATGCCAATAATCAACTGTTCAAATCAAATGTTCTGATGATATCTATACGTTTAACATTGTAACCCATAGTCACCTGCAGTGTCTCAACTTGAATGTTTTAAAAATGTGAAATAAAAATGTCGTTAAGTGTAGTTTAGAAGAGTTTTTTCTTGCCGTAACAAAAAGATTAAATCATTGAGGGCCGCCTTGAGGGAAAAACAACTTAATTTTCCAAGATTTTTTTAACTTTACAAGAAAAAAATCAACATTTTTCAATAATACTTTTAATTGTAAAAGAAAAAAATATATAAAATTTCCAAGATTTGAAAAAAAATCCCAATTTTATGTGAAAAAGTAACTTTAAAGTTGTAGAATTAGAATTTTATTTTCTTAATTACATTGTTTCCCTTCACATGGGCCTGAAACTGCCTTGTAGATTTCTGTTAAACTGCTTATATATATTTTTGGCACAAACATCATTTTCATCAGATACAATAGAAAAACACCGATATACATTTTATATACATTTTATAAAAACAAAAAAATAACAAACTAGATTTTGGCGATAAACGGATATATGTTTCCATGAGGTCACTTTGTTTCCTTCAGAGCTTCTGATTGGACGTTCAGAGATGATGTCATACCAACCGGCCAATAGCAGCTGCCGTAGTTCACCAGTTTAAACTGGTTGAAGTTCATTCATGAGATCACTGGGGCTGTGTTGTAAATGGCCTACTAAAGTCCTACTCATACTAACGTCCTACTCATACTAACGTCCTACTCATACTAAAGTCCTACTCATACTAACGTCCTACTCATACTAACGTCCTACTCATACTAACGTCCTGCTCACAATAACGTCCTACTCATACTAAAGTCCTACTCATACTAAAGTCCTACTCATACTAACGTCCTACTCATACTAACGTCCTACTCATACTAAAGTCCTACTCATACTAACGTCCTACTCATACTAACGTCCTACTCATACTATCGTCCGACTCATACTAAAGTCCTACTCATACTAACGTCCTACTCATACTAAAGTTCTACTCATACTAACGTCCTACTCACACTAACGTCCTACTCATTGTCTTTATTAATATTTTTAGTTTACTAATAATTACTTAATGTCTCAGTTTTTAAATGTCTTAAATCTTTCTAAATGTCTCCATGTCTCTGGGAGTGCTACCTGTGTTGTCATTATATTGTCCAACCCTCAATATAACGACAATAAAACACTTGAACTTTAACCCATCTTGTCCCACTCAGATTAATGTATAACTAAACGCCTCTCTGATAGTTTACACCTGCTGAATCATATTTCATAGACACATTTTCAACATAATTTACCATCAAATAAGACACAAAACACGTGAGTCACTACATGAAGACCTCACACATGATGAGTGACTGAGTTTCTACAGTAACTAACGCTCAGTTAAAGTGAGTTCAGTGTTAAAACCTATAAATGAACTTATCTTCCCTTCAATCTTAAACCTATTCTTTATCTGCTGCCATTAAACATCAGCCTTCCTCCCATATCGTCTCAGTTCTCAGATCAATGTTTAACTCTCACACGTCTCTGGGAAGTTCCTGCTTCAACTCCAGCTGAACGTCGTGACAGTTTATTTTCTCCTCTGAAGCTGCAGCTGAAGGTAAGAGATCAACTCTGCTCTTGTTTTTAATAATGATAATGATCATATTTGATGATTTACACCAGATTTTTGAAATCAGAACTTATATATATTATTTTTTTTAATTAATATGTGTATTTTTTTTAAATAAGTAGTAACATAGTCTTATTAATGATAGACTTTATATTTAAAACAAAAAGAAAAAGGTTTATTTTTCTTTAGCAAGATATTTGTCTAGCAAACCAAATAACATTAGCAAAAGCTATTGATCATCTGTCCCTCGGTCCAGTTGTTAAGCATCTGGCTGCTAGCAAGTTATGTTGTTTTGCTCATTTTACTATCCATCTCAACTTTAATGTTGACTTTTTCCTTTATTCTCTTCACCAGAATACTTCGATTTCATAACAAAACACACACAAATCTTACCCCCAGACCCCCATAGAGGGCTTAAGTGTCACCTTTTTTAGGGTTTATGAAAATCTCAAAATAAAGATCCATTACAACCATTAGACAACGTCAGAGATTACTGTATTAAAAAACCCGTGATGGACGCATTGTCCCTTCTCTTGTTGTGCCCCACCAGACTTTGGGCTTGCGTGACGCCCTGGTGGAATGTGTCCAAACTCAGAGAACTAGAGACGAAGGAGGTGACACAGCCGTTAACAAAGATCCTCCATTTTGTGTTAATGTTATATTATTATATGTAGTACTAGTTACATGTGAGTGTGTTGATGCAGTAATCTACTCTGACAGTGTGCTGTTAGTGCGGTGACTGCAGTAAAGGAGCTGAGCACTTCAGCAGGAAACTTTGGACTTGTTGTTCTACTACATGTATCTGACGGCTCGTTACTTTACACATTCACATTTTACTCACAAAGTATTTGATCAACAAGTCAAATCTGAAGTTAAAGTATCAGCAGTGAATGAAACACTTCACGTGAAGTCTTTACCTTCTGCTGTTTCATGGAAGGACATTTTGTTATTAATACTTGTAGTAAAACTGCATTTCCCCATGTAGTAGCAGTAGATTAGTATTGATTTCCTGTTGCATATAGGCCTGCTGTACTTCACTCTTCATGTTCTGTTTCTGGTTTTAAAATGGGAAGTGTACTGTACTTGAGTACAGATGAACTGCTCACACTAGCCAAACGATCTAGACTTTAGGGGGCAAACGTAATCGGGCACCCCGTGTAATAGCAGCAGCAGTAGTAGTGAGTACTTGAATTTGCCCAAACTCAGAACTCAGAGTTTCACAGGAAACTAGAGAGGAAGGAGGTGACACAGCCTTTAACAAAGATCCTCCATTTTGTGTTAATGTGATTTCATTATTAGTATTAATTAGTTACATATGAGTGTGTTGATACAGTAATCAGGGACCATAATGGAACTAAGCTTTCAGGCTTTATTGTGTCATCTCATGTATTTTAATCTATGACACAGAGCGCCGTTAATATTTTATATCAAAATTATCTAGTAAAATCAATCAATCTACTCTGACAGTGTGCTGTTAGTACGGTGACTGCAGTAAAGGAGCTGAGCACTTCAGCAGGAAACTTTGGACTTGTTGTTCTACTACATGTATCTTACTTTACTCACAAAGTATTTGATCAAGTAGTAGTAGTAGTAGAATTTTTATTTTCGGTCCATGACCACAAAGACACAATAAAAAAAAATCAAGATCAAGATCAATCATTTACTTTTAAAAGTAACAAGTCAAATCTGAAGTTATATTAAAGTATCAGCAGTGAATGAAACACTTCACATGAAGTCTTTACCTCCTGCTTTCTCATGGAAGGACATTTTGTTCATAATACTTGTAGTAAAACTTTGTATTTTCCCTGTGTAATTTAAATAAAGTTTCAAGTAGAACAGATTAAACCAATATGATGTCAATGTCTTCTGTTCACTGCAGCTTCATGGCGCCATCTAGTGGCATGATAGTAGAAGTACAGCAGCTGATAGCAGCTTCCTCTGCCTCACTGACTGCATTCACCTGTCATTGATGGGTTATTATTTCATTTGGGTAACTTTCATGTACCTGTGATGTTTTTTTTATTACTTATTTTCTGTAGATGTGTTTTGTCTCCAGGTGAAAGTGTGTGTGAGCTGATGTTCGTTGAGCAGCATGGATGAAGGTGTGGGCTCCGCTATGGATCAGAGTGAGGAGGGAGAGGAGGGAGGGGAACATGGCGGCCAGACCAAAGCTCAGAGGTGACATGACAATCTCTAACTGTCCATGACTCAAATCACTGCACCTTCATTATTCTTCAGTTTACTGCATATTGTAAATAATGTTCCTCATACTGTTTTGTTGTTATTATTCACTTTCAAAGCTCTGTGTGTGTTGTGTT
This sequence comes from Ammodytes marinus, assembly GCF_949987685.1. NCBI lineage: Eukaryota > Metazoa > Chordata > Actinopteri > Uranoscopiformes > Ammodytidae > Ammodytes > Ammodytes marinus. Next base: position 109,812 of record NW_027648219.1, read on the forward strand.
CTACAGGCTAGACCATCCTGGACATTCATATTCTCACATGTGAAAGCTGCTCAGTGTAACTACTGTGTTCTGGGTGCAGTGCAGATTATTGACTGTGTCCTGTGTTTCTATCAGGAGGAAGCTGGAAACACCAGAGCCCCGCGGTTTGTCTATGTGGTAACGTATATTATACAAAGATGGAGATCTAAGGTAAGGATTAAAAATAAAACCCTGTGAGAACCAGTGTGTAAACTTTATATGGATGATCTTCCACTGAGCGGTACAGTTCTGTTTAGTATTGTATGGCATGCAGTTATTTGCGTTTTTATATGTGATTTTTATTTTTTTAACCTTTTATTTCTACAGGTAAATCGCATTGAGACCAAAGACTCTTTTTCAAGGGAGACCTGTTCCCAAAATCCCACGTTACCATTCAGTCTAACATTCTTTGGTCTTATTTTATCCTTTTGTACTTATTTCACTGTGGGTCGGAGTGAAACAACATTTTGATTCCTCTGTATGTCTGGCACATATTGTAGAAATTGACAATAAAGTGACCTTTTAATTCACACTCAAAGCTGTGTGTGTGTGTGTGTGTGTGTGTGTGTGTGTGTGTGTGTGTGTGTGTGTGTGTGTGTGTGTGTGTGTGTGTGTGTGTGTGTGTGTGTGTGTGTGTGTGTGTGTGTGTGTGTGTGTGTGTGTGTGTGTGTGTGTGTGTGTGTGTGTGCGTGTGTTCAACAGACCAGACTCTCCTGGACCTGGAGCCAGCTGTTTGTCCTTCAAGAGCGACTGGTCAAAAGATGACATCATTGATTTTAAAGGACAACAACCGTCTGCTGCAGAGAGGTAAACTGTTCCTAACATTTAAATATCTGATTCATGATTTAACTGTTTATTTTCAGCATGATTCTTCTTCAGAGTCCTTTATATTCTCACATGTGAAAGCTGCTCAGTGTAACTACTGTGTTCTGGGTGCAGTGCAGATTATTTACTGCAGGGATGCAAAGATCCACTTCTTTTTAGTTCCGATCAGATTCCGATATCTGGGTTGTGGATATCGTCCGATACCGATACTTTCCGATATCATAATTATTCTACATTTGTTTGTTGTTGGTGAAGTGTGAGGTTAAAAAAGGCTTAAGCGACACAGCAATTCTAATTTAAAAGATTTACTGTTTAAATCGGAGTTGTCAGTCTTATATCGGATAGATTGCAGCCATATCGGACCTGATACCGATATTGGATTGGATCGGCCCCATCCCTAATTTACTGGTTCATGTGTTTCTATCAGTAGGAAGCTGGAAACACCAGAGCCCAGCTGTTGGTCCATGAAGAGTGATAATTCTATGTTTCTACCTATAGAATTCAAAGATGGACGTCCGCCTGTTGATCTAAGGTAAGGATTCAGAACGTAAACAAAATAAAACCCTGTGAGAACAAGTTTTTAAACTATATATGAGTGATTCACCGAAAGTTTGGACACCGAAAATATTTGTCGAAAACTAAAATTGTTTTGCCATTTTCAGTGAAAGGGCTGATAAAAAATTACCAAATATTGCCGGACAAAATCACACATCCTGTTGTAACTTGACAGAATGGCTGAACCTTTGATTCAAATTGAAACCATGAAGACAAAGTGATTATCAAACCTGTGAGGATTGAGGATCTCCACTCTGCAGTGTGTGACAAACTGGTGTCAATGGTTTTACTAGCTCAGTGCGTGTTCCTAGTGTCATGCAGAAGCTGGACCCCAGCTCAGCTCACCTGCTCTCCCTCCGCAGGCTCCTGCTGTATCTCTGCCTGGCCCCTTTCCCTCTCTTTGCCCCTTCCCTCTGTTCTGCAAACACCAGCTGCCCCTGGAGGGAAACTGTAACCCCAGACATGAGCTCATTCGTTATGGTTTCTCCACAGAGTCGACCAGGAGATCTCAGAGGTTCCCAGTGGTCGATCTGCCCAGCAGCATCAAACACACCTGGACTCCATATTCAGGGTCTGTACACGAACAACAACTACTTTCCATCTGTTCTGTTCACAACAACCTCCATGATTAACTGTTTAGACCAGTGGACTGTCAGTCTGTTCAACATGGATCTGATGTTTGCTTCATGATTTTAGTTTGATCGTGTCGTTCATATAATATTCTGTTCCAGCTGCTGGAGGAAAACATCGTCACGTTTGTGAAGAAGGAGCTGAAGAAGATGCAGGAGCTTTTGAATCCAGATTACCCAGAATGCTTAGAGGGTCAGAGTGAGGATGAGGAGCAGAGCAGCAGCAGAGAGGCATTTCTGAAGATCACACTGGACTTTCTGAGGGGAATGAAGCAGAAGAAGCTGGCTGACCTTCTATGGAGCAGTAAGAGGATTTCTCTTAATGTTAAACATGATATAACCGTGATATGGGACATTTACTGAAGTCTCCACAGGGAGAAATGTTTATATGTGCATTCATATTTTCATCATGAATCACTCATTGATATTATACTTACCGACTCTTGACATGATCTTATGTCTTGTGTATTAATTCAGGAAGTAATTCTGGAATTTGTCAGCATGATCTAAAGTCCAACCTGCAGAAGAAGTTCCAATTTGTGTTTGAGGGGATCGCTAAAGCAGGAAACCCAACCCTTCTGAATCAGATCTACACAGAGCTCTACATCACAGAGGGAGGGACTAGAGAGGTCAATGATGAACATGAGGTCAGACAGATTGAAACAGCATCCAGGAAACCACACAGACCAGAAACATCCATCAGGCAAGAAGACATCTTTAAAGCCTCACCTGGAAAAGATGAACCAATCAGAACAGTGATGACAAAGGGAGTGGCTGGCATTGGGAAAACACTCCTAACACAGAAGTTCACTCTGGACTGGGCTGAAGACAAAACCAACCAGGACATACAGTTTACATTTCCATTCACTTTCAGAGAGCTGAATGTGCTGAAAAACAAAAAGTTCAACTTGGTGGAACTTGTTCATCACTTCTTCACTGAAACCAAAGCAGCAAGAATCTGCAGCTTTGAAGAGTTCCAGGTTGTGTTCATCTTTGACGGTCTGGATGAGTGTCGACTTCCTCTGGACTTCCACAACAATGAGATCCTGACTGATGTGACAGAGTCCACCTCAGTGGATGTGCTGCTGACAAACCTCATCAGGGGGAAACTGCTTCCCTCTGCTCGCCTCTGGATAACCACACGGCCTGCAGCAGCCAATCAGATCCCTCCTGACTGTGTTGGCATGGTGACAGAGGTCAGAGGGTTCACTGACACGCAGAAGGAGGAGTACTTCAGGAAGAGATTCAAAGACAAAGAGCAGGCCAACAGAATCATCTCCCACATCAAGAAATCACAAAGCCTCCACATCATGTGCCACATCCCAGTCTTCTGCTGGATCACTGCTACAGTTCTGGAGGATGTGTTGAAGACAGGAGAGGAAGGAGAGCTGCCCAAGACCCTGACTGAGATGTACATCCACTTCCTGGTGGTTCAGGCCAAACTGAAGAACACCAAGTATGATGAAGGAGCTGAGACAGATCCACACTGGAGTCCAGACAGCAGGAAGATGATTGAGTCTCTGGGAAAACTGGCTTTTGAGCAGCTGCAGAAAGGAAACCTGATCTTCTATGAATCAGACCTGACAGAGTGTGGCATCGATATCACAGCAGCCTCAGTGGTCTCAGGAGTGTTCACACAGATCTTTAAAGAGGAGAGAGGACTGTACCAGGACAAGGTGTTCTGCTTCGTCCATCTGAGCGTTCAGGAGTTTCTGGCTGCTCTTCATGTCCATCTGACATTCATCAACACTGGAGTCAATCTGATGTCAGAAGAACAAACAACCTCCCAGAGATCTGCAGAGACGCAGTTCTACCAGAGTGCTGTGGACAAGGCCTTACAGAGTCCAAATGGACACCTGGACTTGTTCCTCCGCTTCCTCCTGGGTCTTTCACTGCCAACCAATCAGAATCTCCTCAGAGGTCTGCTGACACAGACACGAAGTAGCTCACAGACCAATCAGGAAACAGTTGAGTTCATCAAGAAGAAGATCAATGAGGATATCTCTTCAGAGAAAAGCATCAATCTGTTCCACTGTCTGAATGAACTGAATGATCGTTCTCTAGTGGAGGAGATCCAACAGTCCCTGAGTTCAGGACGTCTCTCCACAGGTAGACTGTCTCCTGCTGAGTGGTCCGCTCTGGTCTTCATCTTACTGTCATCAGATAAAGATCTGGACGTGTTTGACCTGAATAAATACTCTGCTTCAGAGGAGGCTCTTCTGAGGCTGCTGCCAGTGGTCGAAGCCTCCAACAAAGCTCTGTACGTAGGAATTATTCACCAATAAACCCCTGCCATCTTTCTACTTAAAAAACAAACAATGTATAACTTTTTTCCTTACTGTTGTCTCTCCAGGCTGAGTGGCTGTAACCTCTCAGAGAGAAGCTGTGAAGCTCTGGCCTCAATTCTCAGCTCCGCCTCTAGTCTGAGAGAGCTGGACCTGAGTAGCAACGACCTGCAGGATTCAGGAGTGAAGCATCTGTCTGCTGCACTGAAGAGTCCACACTGTAAACTGGAAACTCTCAGGTCAGATTATCAACCAGTTCAACTGATGACCATTTAACATCTGATAACCTGAGAAGGATTGTTTGCTATGATGATTTATCAAAGGATATTTAATTAAAGTCTTCGGATGCAGGGCGCTTAGTCAATACGGAAGTGTGCGTTGTCAAAGCAGCAGCCCTGCAGGAAACGCTTGTGACTTTCGTTTTCTTTTACAAGACTTCCTGTTACACCGTGAAAAGGGGGAAGAAGGCGCTACATATTGCTGTGATTGGTTTATCTGCGTGTAGGAGGAACACGGAATGGAGAAGGCTAAGTTGTGGCGTGATTTGGATATGTCTGAGCGTAGAATAATCTGAGCTCTTTTTAAATTGTTCACGGGTCCAGATAAGACCATCACTGGGTCTGAAGTGGCGAACCCCTTGTTCGCCTTATTTGTTCCTGAGGCAGAGATAGTCCGACACACATTTCTTGGGGAGCACAGAGAGTTTAACTTGATGTTGACTCATTTATTAAACAATAACTCCGGTTGACTTTCCAGGAAATAACGAAACATAAAAACTCCAAACTGTAACTGTTTTTACGTCCAAAACAGGGTTCTTAGTATTGTACAAAAAATACTTTTCAATGTAAAATAATATGTCCAATACTGTGTCCAATAATGTGAAGTAATGCGGTCAAAAAACTGTTGGCTCTCTGCCTTCCAAACCTGAACAAAGCAATTATCCTCCCCTATATGAGGGCCTCCAATAGGCTCCAGGTAGAGCGTGACACCCCTATCTCCCCAGGTGACACAAAGGACTAATCACCACATCCTCACAAAATGCATAAATGTATATATGAATACAAATTTGATTAATATTTCATACACTTTATAAATTCATAACTCATCATTTTAGCAATAAACTAAAAATGTATTTACTTAAAAATATTCAACACAAAAAACCTCTAAATGGCTCCAACAGGGTCCGTGCCCCGGATCCCAGGTCCGCCGTTTGGTGATGCTGTAAATTGATTTTATAATCTGCTGCCAGTGGTCAAAGCCTCCAACAAAGCTCTGTACTCACAGTACTACTTGTTCATCAATAAACCCCTGACATATTTCAACTTCAAAAAAATGATTTCTCTTCCTCACTGTTGTCTCTCCAGGCTGAGTGGCTGTAACCTCTCAGAGAGAAACTGTGAAGCTCTGGCCTCATTTCTCAGTTCCTCCTCTAGTCTGAGAGAGCTGGACCTGAGTAACAACGACCTGCAGGATTCAGGAGTGAAGCATCTGTCTGCTGCACTAAAGAGTCCACTCTGTAAACTGGAAACTCTCAGGTCAGATTATCAACCAGTTCAACTGATGACCATTTAACATCTGATTTATATTAGTTTGTAACATGTTAACTGTTTAGGAATGTGTCTGCTACGATGATTTATCAAAGGATATTTATTTAAACTTCCAATAGTTTCTAGACTCAAAGAATTTCCATCAGCGTTCTTTTTCATATATTTCTCTCCCTTTCAATTTTATTATTGAGTCATTAAATATTATAGATAATGTTTAACATTTATTTTAAAAATGGCTCTTAAGTATTTTATCTGGACTAAAACGTTCCTCAACAAAAAACAAAGAAACTCACCATCCCTGTGTGTGTGTGTGTGCGTGCGTGCGTGCGTGCGTGCGTGTGTGTGTGTGCGTGCGTGTGTGTTTAGTCTGTCAGGTTGTCTGATCTTCTCTCAGGTCAGATTAAGTTGCAATTTGACTCCATTACATTTAAACAGCCTCTCATCAGGGTTTAGGAATTTCTCCTGAAAATATTTTCAAATTCAAAGAACAGAAAGTATAATTTTCCAGTGTATTTAGTTCTAGTGAGGATTCACACATTATATAACAGAAAATTATAAACTAAATAGATTTAAAAAAGGCTGACAAGAAACTAATTTTATGTTTGGTAATCATACATGAATTAAAAGAAAAACTATTCTGATTATATACTATACGGTATATAGAATAATCAGAAGTCCAGACTCGACATACTAACACACATGTTTTTCACTCTCTCTTGTTCATTATTTTGTCTCTGTGATCTTTTAACTAAAAAAATAACCAATGTTTAACTATTTACCTTTCTGTTGTCTCTCCAGACTGAGTGGCTGTAACCTCTCAGAGAGAAGCTGTGAAGCTCTGGCCTCAGTTCTCAGCTCCTCCTCTAGTCTGAGAGAGCTGGACCTGAGTAACAACGACCTGCAGGATTCAGGAGTGAAGCATCTGTCTGCTGCACTGAAGAGTCCACACTGTAAACTGGAAACCCTCAGGTCAGATTATCAACCAGTTCAACTGATGACCATTTAATATCTGATTTACTATTAGTTTATAACAAGTTAACCTGTGTAGGAATGTGTCTGCTACGATGATTTATCAAAGGATATTTAATTGAACTTCCAATAGTTTCTAGACTCAAAGAATTTCCATCAGCGTTCTCATATATTTCTCTCCCTTTCAATTTTATTATTGAGTCATTAAATATTATAGATAATGTTTAACATTTATTGTAAAAATGGCTCTTAAGTATTTTATCTGGACTAAAACGTACCTCAACAAAAAACAAAGAAACTCACCATCCCTGTGTGTGTGTGTGTGTGTGTGTGTGTGTGTGTTTAGTCTGTCAGGTTGTCTGATCACAGAGAAAGGCTGTGCTTCTCTGGCCTCAACTCTGAGCTCCAACCCCTCCCATCTGAGAGAGCTGGACCTGAGCTACAACCATCCAGGAGCCTCAGGAGTGGAGCTACTGTCTGCTGGACGGGACGGTCCCCTCTGGAGACTGGACACTCTCAGGTATGAAGAGGCTGCTGTCAGTACGTTACGGTTTCACTCAGGAAAAGAGCCACAAGCGAATGTAATCAGGTCTCGACACTAACGGTTGCCTGCTGGCCCGGGGCAGGTGAAAAAATAAAATAAAAAATCTCTTAACCCATTTACACCTAAAACGCCTGCTAAAAACGCCTATTAAACCCTACCTTGTAGATTTGTTCTGAGGTGTCCTTATCAAACACATCGTTGTTTTATGTATGATCGACTCAAGTGGCTTCCCCCTGACTTGAGGAGACATTTTCATTGGTTGCTTTTTGTCTTTAAATGCATTAATTTTGATTATCCTGTTTATCTCAAGCAGCATC